>NC_092290.1:22594241-22736741 GCF_036320965.1 Panulirus ornatus | reverse complement strand
ATGTGCAGTGTGTGTGTGTGTGTGTGTGTGTGTGTGTGTGTGTGTGTGTGTGTGTGTGTGTATACATCAGCATATGTATACTTCTGTACGATGATATGAATGCCATGTATATATGTGATGATACACCATACTCAAATGTATGTATAACGCTACATGTTGAAGTATATATGATGGTATAATACACCTGTGTCAACTGATATCCTATACTGTTCGACTGGTTTACCCGAGCGTGTCTGGTGTACGGGTGTAGACGAAGGTGTGTGGTGTGTCTGTGTGTCGTTGTGGGAGGAGAGGCCAGTGTGGGCGGGATCTACCTTATAGCCAGTATGGGCGGGAGGGTCCGCCCGCTCCCACCACCCACACTGCTCCGCTGATACCATCAGACAGTATAATGAAGTAAGCGACCGGCGCCTTTATACACCACATAATTAGGGAAGCAAAATATGGAACTCGTCATCACTTGTGACAGTATCAGCTGCACGTATTAATAAAAGTCATTAGTGTCCCTCAGGTATTGATGAAGGTGTGTTATCGTGGGCAGCGGCGCGTTGCCCGACCCAGAAACAGGGCTGGTGTCTCCTCGCGTCTACAGAAACACTCATTTTCCCCAGCCGTTTTGATTCCACGTTGGGACAACGAGGCGAACTCTCTCGCCACCGCCGCACCTGATAAAAGCCGCACTGATACGCATCTGTGGCGACGTTCTTATGCGCAGGTCAACACCTGACTGGCCTTTATCTGTCGGCCGGGATGATAATGTTCTCCGTTTTGTACAAGTCTGAGGTATGGTGGTTGGTCAGTAACTTTAAGTGCGAGAGGGTCATTACTGGTGATGGTTGTGCTCAGATGGGGGGAGGGGGGTGGTCACTACTGACGATGGTCAATAGTAACGGTGGTCATTACTGAAGGAGGTCACTAATGACGGTGGTAGTTACTCACGGTGGTTATTGCTTACGATCATCATTACTGAGGGAAGTCATTAATGACGACGGTCCTCGTGCCTGCAGTCATTACAGACAGTGGTCAGTAGTGAACATGGTTAGTGGTGATGGTTATCACTGAAGGCAGTGATTAACGATGACAATCATCACAACATAGTGGTCAAAAATGTTGTGGTCAGTAATGTCATTAAGCTAAGCTGCCTGATAATCATTACTGTTTGCTTCCTCAAGTCACTGCTAAAGCCGATTTTCACTGGGATGTGGTCACTACTGACTGTGATCACTGGATCACTACAAGAGCCTTTCACTGCCGCTGTGAGCCATACTGACAGTGATCAATGCAAACGGCAGATGGCGAACCATATTGACGGTGATCACTGAGGGACAACACGACTGTCACTGCTGACGGTGCAGGATGCTTCCACCTGACGATGTCTTCGCTGACGAAGGATGCTGCTGACGGGAGGGCGGCAGTGGGGTCCTCCGAACGATGTGTCCTACATTGCACTGGTCTCTGTGGTCATGACCAGACGTGGTGGTAACTGCCTAGGAAAGGAGATGGGAAGGAGATGCTTCGGTACCAACTTAAGTTCTCTTTCCTCAAACTCTTCCCAGTAATAACAATGACTCGGTCACGGAAGAGCTGGACAAACATTCAGAGGAAAAAACATATAATTCCCGGTGGTCAGACATTTTGTGCACCGGAGGAGAAGACCTACTCGAGCAGGACCGTGGTATATGTTTTCCCGGCTCTGTGTTACCATGTCTGTGTCAGGGTGTCACGGTGTATCACTGTGTCAGGAAGTAGAAAGATGGTAATGAAACAGGAGAGAGACGTCTCTTCTCTTAGAGACAAAGACACGAATGAAGAGTTATAGGTATGGGAACCGAGAGAACTCGTGGGTATGTGGCATATGAGACATTTGAAGAGGATGAGGTTGGAATTACCACAACACAAGGATGGCACAGCGGCAGGTGTATGGATGATTGTGCGCTGTATATGGACAATGATGATATCCGGGTCCCTAGTTGTTACATTCACACCATAACCGACAGTTTCCCATCACCGGACTCCTGCCTTAAGGATTGTAACCTACATCACATCATCCTATTTAAGTCTGATGGGTTTCAATCGTCACAATTTACAGGTATAGATAATCTAATATTCAGATGAGTTTTCCCTTATGACACTGTTGTTTTCTGCTGCCTTTCCTTCCGTAAACTGGTTGGTTGATATCGATGAGCAATTATACCAGATATGTTTGATGTATTTAGAAACATGTCGCTGTCGTAAGCCTCAACGTGGTCATCTTGATAGCAGTGGAAGGTACATTAACACATGAAGTCTTACTGGCATGATGGAACATATCATTGTGGGTTTAGATAATATTTTTCTCTGCTAAAACAATGATCAGGTATTGATGATACGTCAGTACTTAAACTGATAGTGTTTATCACGACCATATCTTGCAAATGGTGCCACTTATGCCAACTGTGTTCAACACGAATGAGGCTGTGCGGTTCATTCTCCACACATCATATTCCTTGGAGCAATGATTCTAAATTTCGTTTTCACTTTAGACTGTGATTAGCAGTACTAAGAAACATGGTTGATGATTACTGAACGATTAAAGATAACGATCGAAACTCTGTAGCCAGTATCTGTGGAGGAATAAAGACCGCAGACACATGCGTCAGAACAACTTTACTTCGAGGTAATGAATTAAACGCCAATTTCTAACATTCATTCTCGCCTGGAAACTCGTAGAATTTTCACGATTCTGACTCGTATGATGATATACATTGGAATTTAAACAGCAGCAGGCTACTAGGGGACGTCTTGTGGGTGGAGGAGTGATGGCTCATTGAGAGAGAGAGAGAGAGAGAGAGAGAGAGAGAGAGAGAGAGAGAGAGAGAGAGAGAGAGAGAGGCAGACTCTGCAATCAAAACATGGAAGCTCGTGATCAAATAATATTAGCATAACCTTTTTAATGTCTCGCTGATTTCTCTCGTCTTTGTTTTCTTTTTTTCTATTTTTTTCCCCTCAGCGTTACAGGAACTGGAAAATATTTCGACGCATTTAAACTCGGAAGGGAACGTCCCAGTTCGATACATAAGATTATTTCCTTGAGAATTCTTCGTCTTAGGAAACGACATCGTCCAATCCCAGAACTGATATTTGAAGATATTCCATTGTCCAGTCCATCAAAAATCTTCATTCCTCTTACTGTTTCACTAGAAAAAGAGGATATAAACTGCCATAGATCGCACAAACATACACAAACTACCACAATTAAACAGTCAAGATAAGAATGCCTCCCACAGCTTCGTGTACATGAAAGAAAATTCCTATGATGTCGCACCTGAGCTGGGCAAACCTGTGATGCTGGACCAAACATGAAGAATCTCCCGAAATTCTGTATACTTGATGTAAACCAAATGCTGGGAGGAGTTAACCTACTCCTGTCATTTGAACGCTGAGAAAGTTTACATGTGTTGCCGCAATTCGACACAAAGGATACATATAACCCTTAATCATTCTATACAGAAGAGAGATGAACGCAATGTAACACACCGTGTGCGACGGAAATCTCATACAAGTTTGCACACAAGAGTGAACGTAAAGTCCCATAACTATGTTTTAAGTGTAGACGAAGGTCATAACAACATCCTATAAACATGAACAAAGTACACCAATATGCTGCTGACTGTGTACCTGGTAAGAATATAGGCTCGCAAGATGTTGTACATAGAATATAGACACATAGCATCTATAGTTCTCCAAGCAGTATGTGCAAAGGTCTTTTTCTTTGATTCAAAGCACAGTATAGAAATATATTATCATCACGCAAATATCCATAGATGAAGTACCTGAACACAGCGTACAGACGTGTATTTAACTAAAGAAAACAGATAAAGCTGCGGATTCTAGTAATTTCAATATAAAACCTATAGACTTGTGCGATGTATGTTTTCAGGAAATATGAATATTCTATCATTATCATTACAGGAATACCGTCGACCAGACCCGACCAGACCTCGCTACACACCACCACCACCACTTCTTCTTAGACCGCAGACGACGCCAGGTTTTCTGTCTCCCGTCTACAGCACCTGACAGACAGCACCTTGGGTAAGATATGGTCCAGTATGTTAATCCATCTCTTCTGTGTGGTTTAGAGAGAGAGAGAGAGAGAGAGAGAGAGAGAGAGAGAGAGAGAGAGAGAGAGAGAGTAGTCCATGATGGACTACCCATATTACATACTACAGAACGTAAGAGATTGCATGATGTCATAAAGATGGCATGAACGGTTCTCCTGCTGTCACAGTTCAGTTATTTGTGGTGACGTAGTGCTTCTCCGCTCCCTCCCAAACTGACTCTCTGTCACCACTGGCAATACAGACTCACTCCACATTCCTGACGACTGACCAGCTCGTTGTAATGATGAGAAGCCGTGTTGCTTATCACTCCCGAGTGCACGTCTTGCTAGCAGCTGGTGTGGGAGGGTAAGCACAAACCAGTGAAGCTGTGGCGCCAGTTTTCTGTGATCTGTGATGAGTGCCAAGCAAATGTTGCTTCCTCTTTGGTGTGTGAGTGATCCATGAGGACACGAGCAAGCGCGCCCCCTCAGCCAGAACACCTGGAGTGTTAAGCCTCAATAGATGGTCAACATGCCACGCTAATTTCTACACTTCTAATGTCTGATTCTAATGATATTGTTTCCTCACAGACAAGTATAGTAAGTGGTCTCTCTGTCCGTGTGCCTGGGGGATGGTACGGGCCCACAGGTATGCATTGTCCTTGATGGTGCTCGCATCGAACTCAATATTAGATATCATTGTCTATGAGTACTCTCACGTGTTGTGAAAGTGCTGGCGCTGCCTGCCAGCCAAGGCGTCGCATTACGTGTCGTCGAAGGCTAGTGCTGTACGTGTGTATGTCCTCGTTTGTGCTGGTTTCCCCTCGAAGAAGACCACGACAGGTTGCTGCAGGGTGACAGCTCTGGGTTCCACTAAGGTGGAAAAGAACCAGTTCAGTACATGGACTGGACGCACCATTGTTGGTATGTTACTGGAGTGGGAGTTAAGGATGGTCAAGGGGGACGGGGGGGGGGGGGGAGGAGAGGCCAAAGCAAATAGACTGAATAAGTAAACAGAACGTTGCTGACCATGATTCACGCACGGGCCCGCTTAGGTTAGAATGGTGGGTGAGACATTCAGCCCACACCCAAACCAGCTGTTCATCCTTGCTTTGGGGTAGGTCAATAAATGGGTACCTGGCTTAGGCTAGGATGCAAATGTGTGTGTGTATGTGTGTGTGTGTACTGATGACAGTAGACATGCTGTACACACAAAGGTAAGAGACAGGGAAGCAAGAGTGCAAAACTCTTTCCGTGTAGCACACAATACTATTGTAGTATTCCAAATAGTAATCCCCTCACATACCACCTCCCTCCGTCACCCCTCACATACCACCTCCCTCCGTCACCCCTCACATACCACCTCCCTCCGTCACCCCTCACATACCACCTCCCTCCGTCACCCCTCACATACCACCTCCCTCCGTCACCCCTCCCTCCACACACACATTGATCACCACATTGGTCCAGGTAATATTTATCATGTAAGCAGTATATCTGGCAGGAATATCGAAAACAGATTATTACCTTTTGAAAAGACTTCTTCGAATTCCTTAAAGACTTGCCAAAGGACAGTGTGGTGGATGTGGGAGGGGTTCATGCAAGGTCAGCCATATGGGCGGTGTGGTGGATGTGGGAGGAGGTCATGCAAGGTCAGCCATATGGGCGGTGTGGTGGATGTGGGAGGAGGTCATGCAAGGTCAGCCATATAGGCGGTGTGGTGGATGTGGGAGGAGGTCATGCAAGGTCAGCCATATGGGCGGTGTGGTGGATGTGGGAGGGGGTCATGCAAGGTCAATCACATGGGCGGTGTGATGGATAAGGGAGGGGGTCATACAAGGTCAGCCACATGGGCGGTGTGGTGGATAAGGGAGGGGGTCATACAAGGTCAGCCACATGGGCGGTGTGGTGGATGTGGGAGGGGGTCATACAAGGTCAGTCACATGGGCGGTGTGACATCAATTTGTCATGAGTCGGGGATAGACAATACATGTCTCATTCACCCTCCCTCCAGCCTACCTTCTCCTACCACCTCACTATCACCTCTACGGTGAGTCTATCATCTCTACAGAGTCTCCCTTATCTCCCACTGTTCAGAGACTCGCTCCTTCACTGTCTCTCCTGCTTGATGATCTCGTCACCCCCCCACACTGACCACCCTACGCGCAGTGTTTACCTCCCCAGTATACACTTCCCTTCTCCCTCCACAGTGTGTTCCTTCCCATCCCACTCCCACCACCATCCCTATTCACACCCATGACTCACGGTGTTCCTATGCCACACACACACTATCACCTCATCCAGCGCCCTCACCATTATCCATATCCCCCCCTTAAACACGACGTTCCTCGGCCCTCGCTCTCACCATCACCTCCTCCCTTCCCCCTCCCCACACGGTGGTCCTTACCCCACACACTCTCTCTCTAACCTCCTGTAGAACTTGACCTGTCCACCAACTCGTTATCTTCTGATCGATTCTCTGGATGTATCGGGCTGGTGGCGTTAATTCAATCATTCCTCCGATACATCTTCTCTGTCACCGGGGTCTTCTCAGAACCGGTCTATTAATTAAGATCTTTGATAAGATTTGACTCGTTATGAGGTGGTCGATATATCGGGCAAGACTTATAAAATCCTGCAACAAAGACGGAGTGTTGTTGACGGCCCCCATATATAGAGAATAGGCTTTATCCACGTCGGAATAACAAGGGACATACATCATGGCGATGAATGAGGGTAGCGGCAGGACTCACAATAGTGCGAGGCGCGCCCCACGACGAGACAATGTCTACAGCCTACCCTGGTACCAGCCTTACTCAATACTGCTGCTGCTTCTGCCTCATACGTGTATAACTATATACACACAAGCTGGTCAGAAACCCGCGGGCATTTCCCCCCACACTATATAGAGTGATGAAGTTAACTAACTGCTTCACTCAACACTACCGGCCACACCTGCCTCACTACACACCTGCTTACAACTCTACCGCTCCCGCTGCTACTCGTAGAACAGTGCTACAACACCGACATGATTCCGCCAGAGCAGTGCTACAGTCTGCTGTAGCTGTGTCACCAGTCTTCTGTAACATGACTACTACAATGATGAATTTGGATTTAAATCGGGCTAATAACACACCAGAACAGTGATACAACGCACCTGCAGCAGTGATACGACCAGTGCACCATTGCTAGAGCAGTGATACAGTGCATCTGAAGCACTGATATGACTCATAACCGACAGATACAACAGTGATACAGCGCATCGGAAGCAGTGATACAACACATGTACAACAGTGATACAGGGCATCTGAAGCAGTGATCACCACATACACCACAGCTACAGTATTACTATGACAGTGACGTTATATATTATGCATTCCTGATGTTGCAACAATAACAACATTCTACCACATTACCTCACTACGGCTACAACACATGTAGGAAATAAGAACAACAAACTCTTGCATCGTCGTTACAATTCTGACGCAACACTACGACCACACTTCTCTCCTGCTACCATGCCAGTGGTGGAACACTGACACGGGCACTGCCTGGACACTGTCTTATGACAGTCACAGTTTCGTTACGACAGCACCACATCACGGCTACAGCGCTGCTCTACCACTGTCATAATACCAGAAACACTGCTATGATGGTCATGAAACACTTACAACACTGACATTTACACTGCCATAACACAGCAAAAACAATACTGAAGCACTGCTGTCAGACTACCATGACACTGATACAACACAAGAACAGACTGAAGCACTGCTATAGCACTGTCAGAACACTCATAACTATACAGGAACAGTGACAGAACAGTGATAAAGTGAATGGCGCCACGACAGTAGAAAGACAGCGTTATGAGATTGCGACAGAGTCTTAAGATTACGACAGCAGTAGTTACGACACCTTGAGAATACCTTCGTAACACGATGGCAGTATTACCTCACTCTGGCTCAGTGTTAACCAACACTCTCCCTATTCCTCAACCTCCAGGGCTGTGGCCAAGATCGGGTCTCCGTCCGTCGCTCTCACGCCACAAACACTCCCTCAACAATAACACTGTAATACCACACCCAGAAGACCAATATGACTCACCACACACATCATCATCAGCCACTTCCCACCTCACACCCACAGCTTACCACTCCCTGGGCACACACACACACACACACACACACACACACACACACACACACACACACACACACAGGCTCCCCGGATGTCACCAGATCTCCTGTAGTGATGATAAGCTGCGCCATGACTGGGCTGCTCCTGGTGTGTGAATAACCCAGATAATCTGCTTAATCATCCATGTCAAAGTTTTTTTTTTTCACTTGTACGTGTAACAAGTTGACTCGTTCACTGCTGATGTTGTCGTCATCATCACTGCAGTGAAAATGTCATGATATGTGAGGTCTCCAGCGTGGGAACGTCAGCAGTGATCATGGACAGAAATTGATATTTTCTAGGTCGTGTTATTCCCTGTTGAACGTGTCATGTTTACATGTCTTGCAACGTTCAGTATCATCATCATGATGCACGGTAGCCATGCATGCTGGCCACAGCCGAGTGCCTGGCTGTCCTCTGCATGGTAGCCATGCATGCTGGCCACAGGCGAGTGCCTGGCTGTCCTCTGCATGGTAGCCATGCATGCTGCACACAGGCGAGTGCCTGGCTGTCCTCTGCATGTTCTGGCTGTTAGTTATTGGCTGAAGCTTTTGAATGTGTTCTGCCATGGTTCACAGCCGGGGGGGAAATGCGCTAAATTACCTTGATCAACGAACAATATCACCTTCAACATCTTCGATTTACAAAAACTATACACACACACACACACACACATATAAATATACATATAATGATTATAATAATGATAATGATAATGATAATAATAATGATGATAATAATGATAATAGAATAATAATGATAATAATGATAATGATAATAATGATGATGATAATAATAATAACAATGATAATAATGATAATAATGATGATACTAATACTACTACTACTACTAATAATAATGATAATAGTAATAAAATGATAATGATAACAATGATTATAACGATGATAATGATAATAATGATAATGATAATAATCATAATAATAATGATAATATCCGAACATGCCACACTCGGCCAGAAGGAGAGGGAGTCACTGATGACGAAATGATTAGGAAATATCTCGTGGAAACTTGTACACAAAGACGCTGTCTAGAATCATTGCTGGGTTAATGATTCCTTTTCTTTCTTGTTGCGATGTTTTATATTTGACTATGTTGTCCCTGACTTCTTCATTTCATTGCCATGCTTGGATTATCTTGTGAAGCTTTTCTGAACTGTCTCATTTACTGACTTCATCCAGTTTTCATGGTGACCTTACAACACAGTAGTGTTTACGTTTTCTGGTGAAAATACTCATTATCACACCACTCATTACGTAACTCTCTCGTGTGAGTTGACCAGTATGCTCTGCAACAGCTATTTAGATTAATGATTCTTCCCACATCTGTACTTCATATTCTTCACCTTTTTCCATTCCTGTTAATCCTTTGTAAAATAGCTTTGAATCACATATTTCTTTCTTTGATATAGATGCTCAAATTACTCTTTATTGAATTCCAATACGTTCTCGCCCCATTAACATATTACATTTACGTCATTTTACATTTACTCTTTGTCGTCTGTGTTATTAATCTTACTCTTCTGTCGTCTGCTGTCTTTCATCTCTGAGTTTGGTGCAGATATCTTAAACATGAGGGAGGATGTACCATCACCTCAGAACAGAAATGATAAATAGATCATACTACCTGGAAAAATTCTGAGCCCCCGTCTTGGCTATGGAGCTGCCAACAGCCCTGACCAGAGGGCTGCGCCCTTCCAGCAACAGCCCTGTCTAGAGGAGGTGCACCCTTCCAACAGCCATGGCTGGAACATGAAACCCTGCCAACACTCCAGGCTAGACTGGGTTGTACCATTCCAAGACCCGTGGCTGGAGGGGCTGCACCTGTCCAGCATTCGTGACTGGAAGGGCTGCAACCTTCCAGACTACTGGTCAGAGGCGCTACCATCCTCCAGGCAGTCGCGGCCCAGCGAGGTAGGTAGGTGCCTCCTGTCAACATACCTGAAAGAAGAGGAAACCAAACTTCAAAACAATAGCTGCAAACACTGGGGGCGGAACCCTAGCCTCAGACGTCATGAATATGTAATGAATCAAGTGTTTTTATAACTTGATAGAAGTGCTATCATATACTTGTCTTACTTTTTTCTGAAATATATTCATAGCCGTCCGCTTATCATGAATATAGAACAGTTTTATCCACAGTGAGGGATAGCTAGGGGGTTGGTGGTGAAGATCAAGGCTAGGCTGCCTTACATCCTCCCCCCCCCCTCATGAGGGTGAGGGGTGAGGCACACGACCAGGGTGTGAGGAGGGATGGGTGTTGGTAAGTTCTAATGAGAGCTACTGAGGCAAATTTAAGATGCAGTGCGATGATTGAGATAGGGGAGTGAAGTGGAGCAGGTGTGTGTGTGTGTGTGTGTGTGTGTGTGTGTGTGTGTGTGTGTGTGTGTGTGTCGGGATATATAGCCTGGTGTGGAATGGTCCAGCAAGGGTCATCTGATCACCCAGTCCTTCCCGTCTTTTTGAGGTAATCGTGACTTAATACAGATATACCAACTAGAAAATGGGAGGGAAAGGGTTTAGATAGATAATAGATAGATAGATAGATAGATAGATAGATAGATAGATAGAGAGATAGAGAGAGAGAGAGAGAGAGAGAGAGAGAGAGAGAGAGAGAGAGAGAGAGAGAGAGAGGTTTAAGATATGACAAAGTACAAACATGAGACTTGCTAGAGATCTGCGCTTTTTGAACTTAGTTTCTACGAAGTTTAAACACGTGTGAGAAATTTGTGAAGATTTCTCCAGTGTGATCTGGAACCAAATCTCCAGTGTAGTCTGGAACCATTTCTCTAGTGTGGTCTGGAACCATTTCTCTAGTACGGTCTGGAACCATTTCTCTAGTGTGGTCTGGAACCATTTCTCTAATGTGGTCTGGAACCATTTCTCTAATGTGGTTTGGAACCATTTCTCTAGCGTTGTCTGGAACCATTTCTCCAGTGTGGTCTGGAACCATTTTTCCAGTGTGTCCACCGCTGAGTGTGTGGATCATGCTTGTGTCCACCGCTGAGTGTGTGGATCATGCTGGTGTCCACCGCTGAGTGTGTGGATCATGCTGGTGTCCACCGATGAGTGTGTGGATCATGCTGGTGTCCACCGATGAGTGTGTGGATCATGCTGGTGTCCACCGTTGAGTGTGTGGATCATGCTGGTGTCCACCGCTGAGTGTGTGGATCATGCTGGTGTCCACCGCTGAGTGTGTGGATCATGCTAGTGTCCACCGCTGAGTGTGTGGATCATGCTGGTGTTCACCGCTGAGTGTGTGGATCATGCTGGTGATCTGTGTGTCTGGATGATATCATCCGTTGCCTGTGTGAGCGTCCAGCCTGGAACCTTTGGTAGTTGTGTTTAGCGGGTCTTGCTAGTGCTCAGTGTTGGTAGTTCCCGGCGATCTTGCTTGTGTTTAGCGAGTCTTGCTAGTGCTCAGTGTTGGTAGTTCCCGGCGATCTTGCTGGTATCTTTCGTTGATCGTTGGGGTTGTGCTGAGAGATGCCGCTGCCAGTATGTTTCGTGCTGGTGTCCAGCGATGGCAGTGTGGGTCTTCCTGGTGCCCATCATCGCGTGCGTGCATCACGTTTTATGTTCAAAACCAGTTTTGTGCAAGCTACTGGTGTCCAACACTGGTTTTGTTTGTCTTGCTGGTGTCCAGCGTTTGTTTTATGCACCGTGTTGGCGTCTAATGATATGCAGTGTGTCTGTCCCTATGGTTATTACCTTCAGCAGTCTACGTGCGTATCACTGGCGGCTGACAGGAGCCTCATCGTGTCTTACAAGCGTCCAGAGCTGACTTGCTCCTTCTTAATTACTCCTCTCTCCTCACACGTAATGTTTTCCTTGCCGTACCTCAGATACTGGACTGGGTTAGCGTTCCTCTGTGTTGTTCTTTGGGCACCATTCCGTGCGCAGGTCAGCCCTAGCGTGACCGTGGGTATACTGGCTCTATTCTGCGTCTATTCTGTGACTCAGGCAGAGGTTATGTCAGTCATGAGAGTCAGCATGCCACCGTGACCATCTGACAACACTATGGGGAGGACATATGGTCGCAGACAGCTTACAGATGTCGCCCGTTTGTTGTACTTTTAAAACTTTTTTTTTGTGTTCATGATGGTAGACTGTCGAGAATGTTAAGCGATATGATATTTTCACTTTTATTTTCATATTACAACAAAATATAATGAATTTCAGGCAACATCTTGCTCATAACGGTTGCGTCATATTAAGAGTATCTGTATCTTCGTGAAAGCGAAGAAGTTATTAGAAAATATACCCACCTACAGAGAAAACCTGATATGATCAAGACGATATGTGGCAGATCATGCATAACATGATGCTCTTCCACAGTCGTAGGCAATCAGATGCTCGCTCGTAAGGAGTCGAATCTCTTATCGTTTGGCCAGTTATGACACAGATCCATCAGAATGTAGCACAGATAACGCTATGCTCGAGGTGGTAAAGTGACTGTACTACACCATTAGACAGAGGAACTACGAAGCCTCCACACAGCATGATACAGAGGTGCTAAGAAGTCAGGTCAAAGCCTTATTGCAAAACTGTTAAGAGGTCGTCTTCAAACCTTAGAGTCTCACCTGATAGAAAACCCCATCCATATAAATGAAGTAGTAGAGGTCGCTTCATAAACGTACAGGGGAGTATCAGTGTCCACCTCATCATCATCTTACAGTCAGCTTCCACTAGCTCGTCCACATGTGTATACATAAGAAGCAAGAATCTGTCTTGTGAACACAGAGTCAGCAGAGGGTCTCTACCCTCGCCGTGGTCCACCTGCCGGCATCCCTGTAGAAGTAATGGGCCTGTGTCCGCTGGAGGGTCATGCCGGCGACAAAAACCTATCAGATGGGACCTGCAAATCATTTCCTGTGTGTCGTGGTCATGAACGAGTTGTGATGATGGCGTCTCCCTCTCACACCCCTAACCTGGTCACCACCGTCTCTACATTCCCTCTTTGCCACACCTTTACCCAGACTTATTCCCCCCTCGCGTTATTACTCCTCTTCTCTCACATTATATCTTGTTTATTTTGAAGCTTCTCACAACTTATTCCTCAACAATGGCTAACTCTTTATCCTCCTCCCTTTGCCTTGCTTCTCCTATTTTCATTTCTCCGTGCTCTCTTCTTCCTGCAGTTTCTATGCTTTATCTCGTTTCTACCGTCACTCTTCTCTTTTTGTTAATGAATGCGTACCTGGCGTAAGATGAGGTGCGTGCGTGCGTGTGTGTGTGTGTGTGTCTGTGTGTGTGTGTGTGTGTGTGTGTGTGTGTGTGTGAAGACGATGAATATATACAAGGGTAATAGACGGGGCACGAGTGTAAAACTTTCTCCTCGTAATAATAATCACAAATAGTGATCACACAGTGCCTCGGATGCGTCCTTGTCATGCATGTATTCAAACATTATCCACAAAGTATTTAATTTTTCCTTTACCAGGATGTGGGGAAGCCAGTGTTGTATAGTTTTTTTCTCTTTTGAGGAATTCATGAATAGGAAAGGATTTGCTTCCCTCTGCAAAAATGATGACTAGCAGGTGGTCAGTATTATTGACCACTTAACATGTTGCTGGTAAGAATGACGCTCATGTTTATTAACTGTGGCTTCACTTGAGTTTGTTTATTCATACAGGGTTAACACTAACACGAGAAGACAAAGGAATATGATTTATATCCCTCACTTAAGATATGAAATCATGGCCTACCTCTATCCCCAAAAAGTCCATGACATTTTCCCATGCCATGACATGGAAAACACGAACAAAGAAGACACATCATTGTGTTTACATTGTTCATATATTGATATGTGTTGAGTTGTGACACGCAAGAATTGGAAGGTCGAGTCTCTGACATCACTAGTCCTGTCGGCAATCAGGAACGTGATCTTAATATACTGGTGGCAGAGGTGTGATTTTTGCTCTGACTGACTGACAAATCGTCTACTAATCCCAGGCACTTATTATATTTCTCTCTAACTTCGAGATAAATACTGATCTGTAGACAAGATTATCCACAGCGTCAGAGATCTCACGACAAGGGTAGCGCATGGCTGGCGTCTGTCAGTCACCATCTGTGCGAACTGCTGTGTAGAAGCATCGTCCACAGGCCAACACTAAGATGACTGATGGCTTGAGTCTTACTTCCTCTCTTCCTTCTTCTGCCGACAGGAAAAACAGCCTTTTCCTGCAACTATCATCCAGATGAGAGAGAGAGAGAGACCGACTCATCGCCCACCTGCCATCCAGTGCCGCCTACCCGCCACCCAGTGCCGCCCACCTGCCACTCAGTGCCGCCCAGTGCCGCCCAATGCCTGTCTACCTGATGAAGGAGTGACTGCAGACGGACGCGTTGCTCATGTTACCGTAAGACTCAGTGAATCTACAGACGTGGGCTTCACAAGAGAACCAAATGTTACTTGGGATATCAAGTGTGTTGTGGTGGCAATACTGATGGTTTAGGAGGACAGTGTCGTATAGAATGATAACAAGAAATACTATAAAGAAAGAGAGTAAGGAATATATCAGAGGATATCAAGAAAAAAAGTTACCACCAACTGCATGTCCACATAATTATTAAGATATTAAGGAAATATTTCTTATGGCGTCTATTATTACTGACAGTGTGACTTGTAAGTGCTCATAAAAAAGGTTAAGAAGAAACATCATGCTGCACATAACTCGCCACGTAAGATGCTGTCAAAACAAATGATAATTCATACCTTAACGAGAACAGAGAGGTTCAGGGATAACACTCACTATATACGAGTTACTCATGCAGATCTACTCATCCAAATCCACTCATCCAGATCTACTTATCCAGATCTACGGAAATTCTTGGGAAAGTTTGATTAGTTCTGCTGGAAGGCGAGGACAATGAACAGGGAGACGCTCCTTCCCTGATTGTGGACACTGGAACCCCTGACAGATCTTGGCCAAGCTAAGCGGTCGTTGGCAGATGTTACTTTATCCCATCATGTCAGACAGAGACTCTGACCAGACGACTGTGACAACTGATTTATCACGTACAAATGACACGTCTTAAGTCGTTAATTAAGTAGAGTATGACACAGATCTTTCTCAAGACATCTCTCTTGTGGTGTCTTTAATTTTTTTGCTGGTCAAAACTCGAAAGAGAGAGATTAAAGGAAAAACTTCAAAAGCCAACGTTAAACAAGCATGCACAAGAAAGACCAGTGATAGATAAAAGTGCTTCTGATTCTGACAATTTCTTAATTAACTTCTCCCGAAGCACAAGGTCTTGGGGGAGGACCTGGTCTGCATAAACCCAAATTTCCTGAGGCGCCGTCAAGCTGTATCTGATGGTCTATAATAAGATTCATGGCAATTTGTATATCAAAGTTTGCCATGTTACTGACTACACTCAAGCAGCGTCGCCATCACAAACATGTAAGGTAGATAATTTGATGATTGCATCTGCAACATACGAGGTACAAAAAGAGACTGCTAAAAGGTGATTTTGACTAGTTGTCTCCTTAGATCCAAGTTTTTGCTCCGGGGAAATTGTCCTGTGGATTTCATTTGATACTCCGCATCTATGCAAATCTTGATTCAGTTTCCTGAAGAAGAAACTTTAAATGTGTTGATGATTAGCCAACTACTGAACTAAAGTGATGATACCCTGAGAGGGTATTCATGCCTAACGTTACTCTTATTAGAGTATTGAAAAACTGGAGAAAATGGTTTGCTTTGATCATGACAAAGTCTCAGTTATCAGTATGGACAACATTTTATTGTAGACTTGACCAGAATGATTTATTTCTCGGCATTTTATATATATTTTCTTTAAACTACTGGGCGGCAGAGTCAGATATTAATGGGTTCTCCATGGAAGTACCAGACTGCAGGTAGACACTGCATAAACGAGAATATCATCCCGATGGCTGACATCGCCCCTGTAGAATGTCGGTCATGGTCCCATACCATTTCGTAAGCAGTTATCCAACCATTTAGCCCATCATACAGTACCAGATCACCGTATAGTAGACCTTATATCAACATCGCCTCAAGAATTTCTTTGAGATGCGTGTAGATATATATGACAGTCATAGATTATACTATGACGCTTCTGGTGAATCCTGGCCGAGATAATCCATCCGCAGTTCATCCCGCTGTTCATCTTCCTCTCGGAAATCGTAGATAAATTGATTACTAAGCTTAGATTGGGTTGATTTGGATGTACATATATGCATAGACGTATATAACGTAAATGAGATGGACGTGATAACGGCATTCAGTTACCTTTGCCGTCTCTGTATACATAAAATCATTACCGAGTGTGATTTAATTCATAGAAATGTAAACACACAAGAGTCTACGAAGCGAGATCTTATACCGCCTATCAAAAGCTCAAAATGTTAATCCACTCGATTTTATACCAGACAACACCAGGACATCATCTAACAGATCAAGATGAAACGTATGCACCATTCTCGCCACCGTCACTTTGTACCACGTAGATCATCTTCCCTCAGTTGCTGCACGGTGCCAAGACCACATCGAACGTCTCCAGCCGGCCGCGGGAGTAGCCACAGCCCAGCATCTGTGAACTTTACAAATAATTCTGTCGACTATATAATGATCTTCACCTTCGCCCTCACCGCTTGGTGATCGCGTGAAGAGTTGATGACTGACATTTTCATATCCTCCTTTTATTGTTGGCTGTATATCCTGTATATCTTTTTATTATCATTATTACTATTATAATTGTTATCATCATAGTTATTACTATTTTCTCTACTTGTTTGCCGCTTACCGCATTAGCGAAGTAGCGCCTGAAACAGACGAAGAAAGGCCGTATTCGTTCACATTCATTCTCTAGCTGTCACTTGCAATGCACAGTTATTATCATCATCATCATAATGATTATCATTTTCATCATTGTTACCATTATTGATATCATCATCATCATCATACCTGATCGCCTTTTCCCTTCTGAGCAAGGTAGCACCTGGAACGGATGACTGAGTCATTGGGGAATAATTTTCGCTGGGCTTCCTTTTCTGTTCTTTTTTTCTTTTTTTTTTTTTTACTTTCAGAAAACTGACACAGGTCGAGAGGATTTCTAACCCATTAGCTCCCGCCGCTCTTAGTGACCTGTTATATGACACGCCGAAGATACGTGGGTATAGCATGCTTTCTACCCCGTTATTCTGGGCCCTGAATGCAAGAGAATGGAAGAGGGTGGATGTGTTGTAAATGACATGGCTGGGGGTTATCAATATGTGGTGTAAGGAAAGCTGATCTTGTTAGGAATGATATTGTAAGAGGGGTGTGGCAGTAAGTAGGGTATGACTGATGACGCTCAAAAAGGTACGCTGAAATGGTTTGGGCATTTGGAGAGGGTGAGTGAAGAAAGAAAGACCAAGAGGATCTATGCGTCTCAACTTGGGAGAGAAAGGGGAAATGAAGACTGGGGAGATGAAAGGATGGATTGGACGGGATTATAAGATTTAGGCTTATAAGCCAAGCGCTGGAGCTTCTAAGGCTATTCAGCGCTCTAGTGAAAGGATGGAGTGAAAGAAACTTTGAGATATTAGGCATGAGTATGCAGGAGGGTGAGAGGTGTGCATGGGATAGGGAGAATTAAGGCGATGTGGTATACAGGAAGCGACGTGATGCCACTGGGCTGAACCAAGGCATTTAAGGTGATCAAGTGAAACGAGGAAAGGCCTGTGGGACTCAGCTGTGGATATGTCTCTGGTTTCAATGAATTCAACATGAGATCTTAAGGGTGGAAGTGAGCAATTGGGGCTTTTTTCTGTTCCTGGCGCTACTTTATCAAAGCGGGAAACAGAAAAGTATGAAAGAAATAATAATGATTGTAACAATGATAATAATGATGATAATAATAATAATAATAATAATAATGATAATAATGATAATAATAATAATAATAATAATAATAATGATAATAATTTTTTTTTTTTTTTTTTTTTTATACTTTGTCGCTGTCTCCCGCGTTTGCGAGGTAGCGCAAGGAAACAGACGAAAGAAATGGCCCAACCCCCCCATACACATGTACATACACACGTCCACACACGCAAATATACACACCTACACAGCTTTCCATGGTTCACCCCAGACGCTTCACATGCCTTGATTCAATCCACTGACAGCACGTCAACCCCTGTATACCACATCGCTCCAATTCACTCTATTCCTTGCCCTCCTTTCACCCTCCTGCATGTTCAGGCCCCGATCACACAAAATCATTTTCACTCCATCTTTCCACCTCCAATTTGGTCTCCCTCTTCTCCTCGTTCCCTCCACCTCCGACACATATATCCTCTTGGTCAATCTTTCCTCACTCATTCTCTCCATGTGCCCAAACCATTTCAAAACACCCTCTTCTGCTCTCTCAACCACGCTCTTTTTATTTCCACACATCTCTCTTACCCTTACGTTACTTACTCGATCAAACCACCTCACACCACACATTGTCCTCAAACATCTCATTTCCAGCACATCCATCCTCCTGCGCACAACTCTATCCATAGCCCACGCCTCGCAACCATACAACATTGTTGGAACTACTATTCCTTCAAACATACCCATTTTTGCTTTCCGGGATAATGTTCTCGACTTCCACACATTTTTCAAGGCTCCCAAAATTTTCGCCCCCTCCCCCACCCTATGATCCACTTCCGCTTCCATGGTTCCATCCGCTGACAGATCCACTCCCAGATATCTAAAACACTTCACTTCCTCCAGTTTTTCTCCATTCAAACTCACCTCCCAATTGACTTGACCCTCAACCCTACTGTACCTAATAACCTTGCTCTTATTCACATTTACTCTTAACTTTCTTCTTCCATAATGGTATTTATCATTATTGTCATTATAATTATCATTTTCATTTGTGTAGCACTCATGCGCATGTCCACACACAGATATACTCGCATATGAAGCACACGAAGCGCACACACACACACACAAACACACACACACACACACACACACACACACACACACACACACACACATGCGCGCGCGCGCGGCCCGTGACACCTGCTTGCTGGTTCTCACAAGTTGGAGAATTTTTTGACGTGGAGCCAAACCCGCCCAGGGGCGGTGGCTCCTCCGCCTGTCTACCGCCTGACGGCTACATTATCTGTCCACGGCTATTATATATGAGACGGGGGGAGCGTAGGTGCTAGTGCTCCGCTCCAGGGAGGGGCTACTGCTCCAGGGAGGGGCTACTGCTCCAGGGAGGGGCTACTGCTCCAGGGAGGGGCTACTGCTCCAGGGAGGGGCTGCTGCTCCAGGGAGGGGCTGCTGCTCCAGGGAAGGGCTGCTGCTCCAGGGAGGGGCTGCTGCTCCAGGGAGGGGCTGCTGCTCCAGGGAAGGGCTACTGCTCCAGGGAGGGGCTGCTGCTCCAGGGAGGGGCTGCTGCTCCAGGGAAGGGCTGCTGCTCCAGGGAAGGGCTACTGCTCCAGGGAGGGGCTGCTGCTCCAGGGAGGGGCTGCTGCTCCAGGGAGGGGCTGCTGCTCCAGGGAGGGGCTACTGGTGCTAGTAGCGCTCCTGTGGATGATGGGTGCTGCTGCTGCTGCTGTGTGGGGGGAGGATACTCCTACAACCGCTGCTGCCGCTGGTGGGGAAGCTGGAATGGTGTCTTTCACTGCTGCTGGAAAACACAGCTGTCGGTGGTACTGAGGCTACAGCTGATGTGCTCTGGAACTGTTTGATGGTGAGACTTCATGTTGCTGCTGCCGTGCACAGCTGCTGTTGCTGCTGCTGCTGCCGTGTACAGCTGCTGTTGCTGTTGTGGGAAAGTCTAGCTGCTGCATCTGTTGGGGGAGTGATCACTATTTGTGTGTTGTGTGGGAGGAAGTTTTACCCTCGCGATGCCACGTCTTTCAACCTCGTATACATGTACCATGTCTTCTACTCCTATGTATGTATACACACACAGACATCCCTCGCCTATGCCGGGTACCCGTGTTATCGACCAGCTCCGAGGGGAGGATGAACAGCTGGGTGGACTGTAGATCGGCCGCCGCGACCAGGATTCGAACCTATGGTGGTTTGAGACCGGGCGGCCCTTGCATGCGCGACGCTACCCGCTGAGGGAGAGTATGTGGCTACCGCTGCTGCTTGGGGTGGGGGGAGGGAGTGCTGTTATTGCTGTGAGGGATTGCTGTTCCAGCCGCTGTCAGGGAGGGGCTGCTGATGCTGTTATTGTGGGAAGGTGACTGTTGTTGCTCCTGCCAGGACGGGTGACAGCTGATGCTTCTACCGTTGGCTCGCGAGGAGGAACTCTTGCTGAGCAATGGCAGGAGCTGCCACCGTTACAACAGCCATGAGGAGGCGGCGGCGGGTGTGGGTGGTGATGCGGTGTGTGTGTGTGGGAGAGAGAGAGAGAGAGAGAGAGAGAGAGAGAGAGAGAGAGAGAGAGAGAGAGAGAGAGAGAGAGAGAGAGAGAGAGAGAGAGAGTTTACGAGTACTTCGGAAGGGATTTCGTCAGAATGCAAAGACATGAAAGTCTTTTTTTGTCATGGAGGACGAGTCGTGTGAGGTTGTTTATTTTTAGACTGAAGGTCATCAGTCCATGTGTGGGTGAGACAAAAAACAAAACAAAAAACAAAAAGGCTACCTGCGGCAAAGGAGTGAAAATTGACAGCTACTGAAACTCTGGCTCACTGGGCAGCCGTCACTAACACTCCTAATACCCTGGCGGGTACTACCATTGATATACCTCCCTGGTGGGTGGCTGCCTTACCCTGCTACTGCCTACCTGAGAGAGAGAGAGAGAGAGAGAGAGAGAGAGAGAGAGAGAGAGAGAGAGAGAGAGAGAGAGAGAGAGAGAGAGAAGGGGCATTAGTAATTCAGGAATAATTGGGACTGACGGTATACAAGCACATTTGTGAGATGGAGATGATTCGAGCTAAGATTTGATGGCCTTGTTATGTTTGATGGACCATTCGTAGGTGCCAGACGGCCTCGTTAAACGGGTTAGGGACTTAACGAGCGCTTTGATTAATGAAATAATGGCTTAACGTAGGACAAATTAGGATGGGCAATGTGGCGTTCAGATCAGAACAAAGCAACACGGTAGGAGAACCTCAGCCAAATACCGACGAAGGCAACAACAGAAGAGGAAATAGTCATCGTGGTGAAGGCACCAGCACCAGAGGTCTCGGACGTAAGGTACTTCGTCAATATTATGAGTCTTTTCACTGCTCATCAAGGAGGCTTATCGCCTCACACACTCGAGTCTCACAACGTATGAGTAAAAATAAAGACGGGATTCTTTAGCGGAGATACGGTGTTGGTTATGACCGCCTCTTCCCTTGTTAACCAGCGTACTGATCGTCTGACGAACGATGCAGGCTGGACAGTGACCGTAGGGTAGTGGTGAGTCTGGCGACTGGACAGTGGCGGGTGGAGAGTAGCGGATGGACAGTAGAGGACGGAGAGTGTCACCATTGGGTGTACGACTGGGCAGTGACCATGGAGTGATATAACCGCACGATGACAGTGACCCATCGATCACTGTGAGGGGGTGTGGGCGATGTCGTCCGCTGGCTGCTCTCTTGTGGCTCTCTTTTTAATATTACACGCTCCCATTGCTGCCCAGACACCCTCCCCGCCCCTCGCTGCGCCCTACGGGTCCTTTGTCCCCGCATGTCTTCCCTCACCATACAAGTCCGCACTTCCCGCACCTTTCGGGTCCCTGGTCTCCGCATGTCTCCTCCCTGCCCCTGGAAGCCTCATCCCTCCACGCACCCTGCAGCACACACCCTGGTCTTCCCGCTCATTCATGTACGCCTCTCGTTCCTCTGTGATTCCCTGCAAGTTTCTTCGCATTCCAAGCTTCGTTAATCGAGGAATGTCTCCCGTTTTCCTTGCCTCTTTTACACCCCTTCTTCTTCCGTCGTTTTGGTCTATACACGTCTCCCCATGTTCACTGGATTTTGCATATCTATTTAGTCTAAGCACGTCTCCCGCTTCCCACGCCTGCTAAACTCCCAAGCGTCTCCCCTCTTCCTTACGCTTCCTTTGTTCCTACAAGTCTCCCCGCTCCTCACGCTTCCTGTGTTCTTGGGCGTCTGCTACTGTCCTCATGAATCCTTAATTTCTACACGTCTTCCCGCTCCCTACGACTCCCAGCACATCTCTGTTCCTCACACCTCCTTGAAGCAGTGTGCAGAGCTTGGATGGGGTCCGGGTGAGGTGCCGACCTAGGAGGGGACGAAGGCCTCGTTGCGGGTGAGGGGTGTCAGAATAGATGTTTGTGTTTGGGCCCTGGGTGTTCATCAAGATTTGTTAGAGTGTGTGGGTTGTAGTTTGAGACTGGGTGTAGGTGTGGTGTTAAATGTTAGTACGTTTCTTTTTTTCATGTTCTAGACTCACTTCAAAGTCCTTATTGAGGTCAGGTCTTTCATGGAATAGATAAGAAAGCGTTTAAAACGGTAGAGGTTTAAGGAGAGGAGAGGAGAAACTGATTGCAGAATTTATGAGGAAGTGGAAAATCTGCCTCACAAAAAGTGATAGATCGAAGCTGGTACGAAAAGTATGAGAAAGTAGACACCAACGTTTAGCGGTGTAGGAGAGAGAGAGAGAGAGAGACAGTACGACAGAGAACGTGTGAGTTGCCTGCAGCTACATAGTAATATTGCGACACACTGGCTTATTGAGTTTTACGTGTTCTAGCAACGTAAAGACAGGTACCATAACCAAACAGTTCTCGGAAGCAGAAACCAACGAAAAATCCGCAGAAGAGGGAAAGAACACCAACTCTGCGGCGTATGGCAAGTGGGACAAGTTTTAAGGTCAAACTGGGAGAGTTCATATGTCTGGCCAGAACCTCTCCAGACATGAGGGCAATACACGATACAAGGACGATCCAACCCTTTGTATAATCTACACACTTGATCCCAAGTTGTAAAAAGTCGTAGATGTATAAATGATTCCCAGCAGAGGAGACTCGTCCATCATGGAAACAGTGGCACACAGGATGATGGGCCGGACATCAGAATAGCTGTAATGGCACAGAACATGATAGCGCACGGGAGGAGGAACAGAAGATAATACAAAAATGAATATTTGAAATTTTGTTATCCTGCGCATGTCTCTCAGAATTATCACTAAATTATACTAATCATACGTTAGAAAGATCTTATAAGAACACTTTACATTGGCAGTTAATGTGTGACAGTCAACAAAGAGGTTCACACTTGTACATTAAAAGCGTAACCAAACACCTTATTTGATCACCACCTCAGTGTCTGTGATTCGTCTCATTATATTTTCATCATTATTGACCAAGTTGTACTAGGATGTCTATCGTCGACCCTGGCCATAGGTCGGGTGAGGACAAAATGTGTTAGATGTAAAGTTAGCGTTACAAAATTTTTTTTCCTTTTGACTCTGTTGATGAACCTCCTCTTCGTAATTTGTAAATGATAGTGTGTGATGTGATGCTACTGTCTCGACGTTGTGAGAGAAGTAGAGTAAATCATATCTTTTGTGTCATCTCACCTGAGACTTTGTGGCAGTATTCCCTGTGTCGTTAAACGATACGACAGTTGATCTGGAACCATTATGTCCGGTGCCATATTGTCATACGACCTAATTCGTTACCCATTTAAAGTAAGATTGATAACCTGACCTGTTTGTGACCACACGAAAGAAATCAGTCTCAGACAATCTATTACGAACAACTTGGGATCTGTTTACACAACTGTCGGGCTAACGACCAGTAAAAAGACAAAGATTTATTGTGAAAATATAATGTAGGTTAATGTAGAATCTCTCTTATCGTGCTTGTGATCAGGTCATTCATCAGCCTCTGTCATCCTCATGACCACCACGATAATGCATGCACATGCACCTTGTCTTTCAACATGCACAGACGTCCTGCCATTCTCAATGTCGACAGCATCCATTACATATGAACCAAGAGACCTGTGTTCGGTCCGTCCTGGAATAGTCGGTTTTTATTTAGTGTGAGGATAAGCTGGTCATCAACGGCTACTGGGGTTTCAGTAAGCTTGACATACGCATCTTATCATCGTACAAACACAATGAATTTTTCGTCAAAATGTACCAAAATCGAAGACAATTTACGAACATTTTAGAATAGCAGAAACGTGTGCAAGATGTCTGCTGATACTCTACACCTTCTATTTCTGTCTGATTTTATTTATAAATGATCTTACGTAATAGTTCAAAAAATAATTATCTGGTTAATCGGTTGTCGGATGATTAGTTTCCAACTAGTCAATTAAGCAAATGTTCTCACACAAGATGAGATTTGGTTCATTAAGGTTTAAGCAAGTCGGGTCCAAGATTGTATTCATGGACGATCGGTCATAACCTTATGTGTTCCAGGAAGTACAGCGTTTTAAAGATTAAAGTTAAGGTAAACTGGATTTGGGAAAAAAAAATGATTTTACGATAAGTTCGTTCAGGTATGGTGGGTTTTGGATGAATTACTTTCTGGCTTGTTTAGTCTTGGGTAATAAAGTATCTGACAAGGTAATATTGGCCCATCAAGTGTTTAGTATGACGAGCCTTAGAAAAACCAATTCCTCAGTTTCGTCAGCGATGCTCATACATCCGGGAAGTTGGTCTCACATTATCACGTCCTTGAGTCCAGGACGACTAAGGAATCTTCAGATATGCTTAAAAAGACGCAAGTAAATGGTGAAGTGCATATGAGAGCGCGTTTCTCCTGCGTGTCATTCACCTGTCACAACTTTGTGATTGAATCTTCCATAATACAACGAGTCTTACATGGACGACCTTTCCGACAGCGACAGACGCCAAGTTAAATAATAACCTGTTAATCACGGCCACGACAGGAGAACCCCGCCGTAAACCAACTTGGTCCTGACGGAGGCAAAAATAGAGGACGTCATCACCTTGTGGTAAATACTACGTCCTCACTCTTGGCTGACGACCAGCGGGAAGAGAAAAATGCATGACGCTCTCATTTCATTCTTTATTTCTTGGCGATGATGTGTTATCCTCCCTGAGTGTCACGGGTGGACGGCGCGGTGAATCATTCATTGTCCTGGTCCAGTCCAGGTTTGAGGTAAGGGGGGAGACGCGGCGGATCTTACTTATGCTACAGATATTGGTGAGGAGAATCAGGTCTGTGGCCTAACCTCCCGGAGGTTGTGGATGAAAGAATAGAGAATACAAGATGCTAACCTGGATGTTAAGGTGAGTGTTTGTGAAGGTTATGTCAGGGGCGAAATGACACGCGTATATAACGAAAGCGGAGTGTGTACGGGGTCGATTATGTTATTAAGTACGTTATCCGTTCATGACACTCCATGCATCTGCACCGGTGTTTCCCCCACACAGAAAACGTGATATTGATTTACGAATCAGACATCTGTCTTCGTTACCGTTCTTGCAATAGTATACATAAACGTACACCCCACTCCTTCCTTCCATCGTCTGGACCTTATTAGACAGTTTGGGAGGAAGTTACTGCACCCACCTCGCCACTTCCAACTCCTGACACTAGAGATCCCTCGGTCCCGAGTTGCAGTTTGGTATCAAGACCGCATCGGGCCCATCCGCGCTCAGACAGATCGCTATCAGTACAACTCCATCCAGCAGTTGTCAACCATCATAGTTAACCAAGAATGTTTGTGTATTGATTATTTGTTTCCTCGGTTATCTGGTTGTGTGGTCTTTAGGCCTGTCAACTGTCAGGGTCGTTAGGCTGTCAACGTAAAGTTGTAACTACCAACACAATTATCCTCAACACCTGGAGAAGGTGTTAAGGACAATTCCAAGGCCACGTATACTTTCACTGTGTCTATATCCTATGCTGTCTGTTCAACTCCCTTCTTCTCTCGTTCAAGTCTCACGTCTTAACTGTGTATATTTAACATTTAGCTGCATTCGATTGAGTAAACCAACAATTCTTCGTCGTCTTCTTTCTTCTTCTTCTTCTTCTTGCAATAGCCATTATTATTATTATTATTATTATTAGTATTAGTAGTAGTAGTATTATTATTATTAGTATTATTATTATTATTATCATTATCATCATTATTATCATTATTGTTATTATCATTATCATTATTATTATTATCATTATTATTATTATCATTATTATTATCGTTATGATTATTATTATTATTATTATTATTATTATTATTATTATTATTATTACTACCACTGCTACTATTATTACTATTTCAATTTCTTTTCATACCTCTTCGCAGTTTCCAGCGTTAACAGGGTAGCGCAATAAACAGGCGAAGAATAGCTTCATTTGCCCTTGTCCACCCTTTAGCTGCCATGCACAGTGTACCGAAACCAAAGCCCCCTGTCGACACTCAATCCCCTCAAACCTTTCCGTGGCTTCTCCTGGACGCTTCATTTAACCTGATTCAGCCTAGTAACAGCACGTCGCTCCTACTATACCACACCACTCCATTTTGCTCTGTCACATGCACGCCTCTCACCCTCTTGCATGCTCAGGCCCCAAACGCTCAAAGAATATTTCATTCCATCTTCCATCTGTTCGTTCCCCCCTCTTTCTTGTCCCCTCCACTGCTAGCATGTATACTCTCTTTATCAGCTTTTCTTCTACGTATTGTCTTTGTGATAGTAATTGTTATAATTATTATCATCAGTAATGCTGTCGTGACTATTCGCGTCCACACACACACACACACACACACACACACACACACACACACACACACACACACACACACTCAGTGGTGGAAATATTGCCACACTGAGGAACTGAAACTAAGGGGAACAAAATAGACAAACTTAGATCCACACGGGCGTGGAAATACACGGAGACACTAGTTTCTAGTAAGTATACGAGGAAAGTTTTTCTACCTATATATCTGGAGCTCACGAGTGTTAGGGTCAGACACACGCCGTTAAAGCTGGATCTAGTGTTGGTGTTCCTTAGCCTTGAAAGTAAAACCGTCACGTGTGGATCTCCACCTTAGATGGAACACGTAACTGAAGAGAAAGGAGTCTCTAAGAATCCGAAGATTATTTGAGTAGATGACATCTAGAATTCGAGATCTAGGCAGCAATATGAAAGATTCCTGCGTCATCGACTATGGAGGAGTAGCCAAGGGGGTACTAAAAGGGAGGAATGGAGAAAGAATGAGAGAAGAAAGAATAGATGATTTCTAAGGAGATGTAGAGAGGCATGGGAGTACAGGTAACAGCGTAGAGAGATGTGAGAGACATATAAACCATACAAATATTGAGAGATATAAAAAGACTAGAACATGATTGCATCAAAGCCAGAATGGAGCGGTAAGCGAGTTAAAGAAAGATGTTCGTGGGCAATTCATAAGGGACAAGTTATCAGGGGAAATTCGTCAGGGAAAATCCTTAAGGGCAAATCATCGTTAAAGGATCAAATGCTTTAAGGAATCTAAACAGTTACTGTTAGAAATACGGACACGTTTACTGAGGTAAACACAAAGCTTCAGATTGTACAAATCTACGAAGACACAGAAGTTCTGTCCTGTTGATGATTACATGAGAAGACGCTCTTAGATGACACTGTAGTGAGTCATCTGGAGCTGGGCCTGATATTATCTCTCTCTCTCTCTCTCTCTCTCTCTCTCTCTCTCTCTCTCTCTCTCTCTCTCTCTCACTCGAGACAATTCGAGGGATCCCCTTATACACTAGTTCTAGAATAACTCTTACTTCTGACCTGTGTAAATAACCTGCCAGACGCAATCATATCATACCTGGATATGTTTGCTGACAATGTCAGAACTGTGTATGACGTATGGAACGATAAGGAATACGGTATAGTGTAAAGAATCGTAGGCAGAACTGCAGCAGTGGTCAGCTAAATGGCAAGTGAAATTCAACCTTGATAAATGTGAAATGATGAAAATCGGGAGGATTGTAAACAGACCAGACTGAGGCTGTCACAGTGAGGGAGGGATCGTGCAACAATCAAGATGTAAAAGTGACCTTAATTGAAGGTGACATCAAAACGTGTTCATAACCGGGAAAAGAGGATCGTCAGAGACACAAACTGTAATATAATCAATGCCAGAATTACCTTCGTGTGCATGAAGAGTTTGACGATTAGGAAGGCATATATACTAAATAAAGATGATGTGTTTCAGCATTTTGATCTCTGAAACCGAGGAAACAATGCAGCAACTGAAGGTCCAAATGAATGCAGCGAAGATGGCGGCAAAACTAACTGAAATGAATTATAAAGAGAGAAGGAAAGTCCCCGAGATGCTGTCCACAGTGAAGGACAGGAAGATGAGGTAAAACACCTACATTGTTTATAAACTCTCGGAAGTGTCAACAGACCAATTCTTGAGGTCAGAAGATGTCAGAAGCAACGTGAGGATGGAGAGTAACGGGCACGTAGGAACAAGCTAAGAATGAATGAGGTAGACGAAGATAACGATGGAGAATGTGAAGATCAGCATGATGACACTGTGAGGTAAAGAGACTGAAACCTATCTCCCGTAGGGGAAATAAATGATTACCAAAGGAAGTGAAGTCACAAAAAGCAAGCATGATACACACACACACACACACACACACACACACACACACACACACACACACACACACACACACACACACACACACACACACCCACTAAGTTGGTATTTTCAAATAGCCTCAGTGATGAGGGGTGGAGAGAGCAGCCAGTGGACGCAGACGGAGGTGACTAAAACGAGCACCAAGAAGAGGTCAGGTCAGGTGCTGCATGACCCAGAGACAACCAACACTTGATCCACACCCACACACATTAAACCCTTGAGCCACGCGAGCCCGGGAAAGTGGACATTTAAAAGGTACAAAGGAAAAAAAAAAGTTTTTTTTTGAGAAAACTCACCATCATGGGTGATCCCACAAGGACTCAGCGATCATAGTTATGTCCACAAGTCACACCCTCCACTGACATTCATCTACCTATGTATGCATGAAATAATACTTAAGAGAATTAAGTTAAAATTCAGCTAATTCATGATTAAGTAGGACGAGTCGAAGGTGAGGTTGACCAGTGAATCAATCAGACAGCGAGGAATACTTTTTCTTACATAGATGTGAGCGTGAGAAGACTATCACCCAAGGCCAAATGCCAAGTGGTCGTTGGTCCCATACCTGGCGACACCCGAGTGAGTGGTGGGCCGCCTCCAGCCAGCCAGCCAGCCAGGTCTTCCCTCCAGAAGCAATGTAGTGTTAATCTTGTATACGGGTCGTGGTCAGGGCGGGCGAGCGTGATATGCTGCTCCGCCTCGCTAAATGTCAACGTTGTCATCACTGATCTGTGACCCGCTACACTAATATTACATGAGAACAATTGTGTCTTAGGGTCTCTCTCTCTCTCTCTCTCTCTCTCTCTCTCTCTCTCTCTCTCTCTCTCTCTCTCTCTCTCTCTCTCTCTCTCTCTCTCTTAGTTTGTTTCTCTTTCATCACTCCTAATTCAACTGTAAATCTAATCCGTGTAGGTAATGATTCTGTTCTAACAACCTTCCTTCAGCCATCAGACCTACGCACCTGCAACCACACTCAAGTACACAACACACTCATGCCTCAACACAGGTACATACACATACCTCAGCAAACGATCGTATGTATAAACAAACACATAATCTAAAACTTACATATGAAAGTACACGTACACATACATACAAAGACAAGGAGTAGCAGTGTTGAAGAAAGAAATGCTGATCAAAAGACAGCAATCCAGTCGTGGAAGATGGTGGCACAAGTGCAGTTTCCTGCAGCAGTCTGTGGCGAACAGTCGTGTTGGCTAAGATCGGTTGATGGCCAAGGCCCCCCAACAGTACAAGTCTTAAAAAAAGAAGAATTAAAGAAAAGAAGAAAAACTTAAATACATTTTACGAACGATGTTATGTGAGTAAGTATTTGCGTAACGTATGCTTTCTATATCATATTCTGTGATGATCGTGCTTACACAAATGCGTATTTCATGTTGCCGCTTAGTAACGCCTTCTCAAACTCTCGGATGTTATAACGCATTTTCACATATTAGTAACGCTGTCGCAGCTCTTCGTAACACTTCCTTGACTGTACATAAAGAATGTGTTATGGTTTCATTATCAGTAGTAACGCAGCCACCTCCCTCGTCCTTAGCAGCCGCCTTACCAAGGAACACCTTAGAAGTTACCGTAGAGATCGGGTTGAGGCTACAGGTCGACCGGCCGCCCTAGTAGACAGACCTCACTACCTACCATGCCTCTCTGAGCGTCAGAACTACGACCTCACGTACCGTGTACCAGTGATACTCACATACCACTAGCGCTTGCCATCATGCCTTCATGTTCACTTAATAAGACATTATTTGGTCACTCGTAAGTTACGTCCATAATGAGAGTTTAGATTGTAAAAACGATCTTTATCAAAGACACTGAACATCTTCAGTCACGACTCTTCCCCCCTCCACTACCACCCTCTCCTTGGGTAGTGTCCCCTCCCTACCACCTCATAGCTACCACCACCCTCCCCACCCAGAACCCCAACCCTCCCCCCCCAACCATCACACAACTCTAAACGTCCAGGTAAATATACTAACCACCAAGACGGCAACACTGCAGTGCATACCATTCCAATATATTTTTTTTTCCAATTTATTAAAAAAGAAAACTTGGCACTTAACACATAATGTAAATATCCGATCTTCACCAAACTGAGAAATACGTTTGGGTTGTGATAGAAAGACTGAGACAGATCAATTAACGCTGGTAAATGAGAACGTTTACAACACCTGCATACAAGGGTAGATGTTCAGGTTTCCCGCCAGAGGGTCACAACCCTCGTCAGTGGATGTTGAGGTTTCCTGCCAGAGGGCCACAACCCTCGTCGGTGGAGGTTGAGGTCTCCCGCCAGAGGGCCACAACCCTCGTCGGTGGAGGTTGAGGTCTCCCGCCAGAGGGCCACAATCTTCACCAGAAATATTAATCTTTCTCCTCATAACAGGAATGACGCTACACTTTTCCTCGAGTTCTCAGATCTTTACTTAGCCTTTTTTAATACCTCTTATGTTGCATATTCATTTTTGTTGATGATATGCAATAATACTGTGAGAATAGAAGGTTAAACCAACCGTGCTGTTGACGACAGACAGCACTGTCAATAGTGCACACACCGCTTTTTCTTATATTTTTGCAAACACTCCGGGAACAAAAACTTCACAATCGGGACTCGGGGCTCAACACTCGAGTCATATTCTAAGCAACTGATGCAGACTCCTGGCACACACACAGACCACATACGGCCGAGGTCCTCATGTCTCACAAACCAGCAGGTACGGCTCTTTGGCTGTGTTGCATTCTTGCAACACTAGGTTAGTTGCAGTTGTGATATGCAATGGTTTATGATCTTCTAGATCAGTGTTTTTCATCCGGAGTTTCCCGACGATTCCCGTGTGTGGGTCTGTGATGGAAAGGACCCCCTGTCATCCATAGAGCGGTAAACGGACATAGGAACGGAGGTTTTATTCCTTGCCCACAAGTAACCACTGAGGAGTTAAGTCTGCAGTCTGGGTCATTTGTACTTCATCTCTTACACAAAACTTGTCAATTCGTAGTCTATCTTACTCAGCGAGAGCAACGTAACTCGTTCTCTATATCGACCACTCTGTGGCCATGATTCTACTGGCTGTTGCGCTTGAGAACGCCAGAACCTCTTGAGGCAAGATGTAATACAGACGGCTAACGTTTAGAGAAGTGTCACTCAGAAAAACTTGAAACCATAACGCGTGGTACCCATCATAACTAACCCTCCGTCTATTGTTGCTTCACACAACGTCTGTCTTGGTAAGTTACGCTGATCACTGAAAGCCTCTACCTCCTGAAGACCGCTAGTGGCGTAAGCTTTTGATCCTCACTGGGTGAACAAAACAAGAGGTCGTCTGTCAAAGTGTTGTTATGCGAATATTTTCCCAACGCAATCAGATGTGTACCGGAGACGATGCCTCTGCTCTCGTCCAGCTGAATGTTCCAGAAAAAGGAAATTTCGACGTCTAAACAGAATTCCCAATTTCTTAGGGGCAGACTTAGTTATTTCCGAAATGTGGGTTGTCCAAGACAGTATGATTGTTACAGTAATACCAGGTATGTTCACTGAGTCAAGAGGTAGAATTACTGAACCGTCAAAGGAGAGAGGAAAGTTTGGATGAATTTTCGATAGAGCGATGGTCAGAAACAAGGTGTTGGGGGCATCAAACTTAAGCAGATTTCGTCTACTCCACTTGTGTTGAGACGACATATAGATCGACCGAGAGAAGAAGGAGCAGAAGTGAAGGATGTGGAGGATTGCAGTGTTGAGTCGTCAGCGTATGAGTCCATTTGGTTATTTGTGGAAGAAAAGAAATCGTGATAACAAGGAGAAAAAGTGCAGGATGCAGGACAGAACCTTGAGGGACACCGAGGTTGATAGAGAGGGGGAACAGGCTAATAATACACGCTCCCATGATTCTAGAAATGCAATATAGCGGACGGCTGTCCCGACAGCGCATACCAGGTATGGCATAATCTAAACGGAAGGTTTGGCAAACAGCAGCCAAATGCGTGCTGTGGGTGTGTGCCATAGGAGCTGGGGTATACGTGGATAGCTCACGGGAACAGTGGCCGGAATAATATCCGTAGAACAGAGAGAGGGGAGCGTCAACACGGCGGACGGAATGGCTGAAGTGTTGATAGCGGGAGAGTTGATAACGCAAAAGGCTTATGATTTCAACCTGGTAAGAAGAGAAGGTGGAGGAGAGGCACCCCATACCTGCGAGCTGTACCTAATACTATGGGGAATGATGGCCATGTACGTGTGGAACAGCTGCTCGCAAGGGAAATGATGATGACACCTAGATATTCGGCCGGAGGCTTGCCACTTTGCCGATATGAACGTACCGTGTGGTGAGGTGAGTCGTCATGGCTATGCGCATGTCCACTGGCCATGAGTATGTCGATGTGGACATGGGCATATCAACATGACCAATAAAGATGAATGGGGTTGTGGTAAATACATGGGCGTAGCAGTAGATGATCGGGCGTGTGAGTGTGAATAGGCATGGCGGTGCCATATACGTGGGCGTGGTCGTAGATGAATTAGCATGACTCTTGATAAGTAACCAAACAGCTAGAATAGAAGTCATCTTGGGAACATATGAGGAACGCGTGGTGTTTGACAACTTGGTTTACGACCACATGTGTGGGTGTGGCACAGCGATAAGACGATATGCGACTTGATAAAGGACATGGTACTGGATGGAGCTGTGTCTGGACTTGATTACAAGAAACGAAACTAGATTAGTGACCGTAGTACTAGAGAGGTGGTCTAGGTTATAGATCTGTGATCACGCGCTAGAAGGGAGGTGACGGGGGGGTATGGGATTACGCAGGTGGCTGTGGTGACGAAGAATTGCCTTGACCTGAAAATGTCTGACGAACAGATTAAGAGACGTGCCGTGTGCCGTGTTCTCCCCCACAAGAAACAAAAACGCAAATTAATCTTTTCCTGCCGCAGACATACCCAACAAACACATCCAAACCTGGGCACAAACATGAACAAGCGCACATAAGCACGCACAGACACGTTCAAACACACGCACATAACCCATCAAGGCTCACAACATACAATAAAGTTATACCTAGACGCAGTCGATGGGTGACGGATGAAGCGAGTGAATGAGTGAGGCAGGTCGAGAGTGGCGCTGTGGGCGGCTAACGCCTCTTGACTGCCTGAGTTCGTCCAAGGAGTGAACACCTCAGTGTTATAAAGCGATCTGTGCCAGACGGCGCGGCCGCGCTGTGTACCTGGCCTCACGCTTCTACTGTGTGTTCTCTGGCTCTCCAGCACCTTCACGCTGTGTCAACACGGGGCGTATTGTGGCCAGAGAGAGATTTTCTAGCTAACCAAATTAAGAATTCAAAACGCATACACTACTGTAGCGTGCCATCCTGTGCACACACCATCTATCGCTCTCCTGCAGTAATAGATCATACATGTACGGTCTCCTTCCTACCGTGAGCCCTATCCTGACGGAGCGGCCAGCAGCACAGCCCTCAGGGACGCCAGAAGCTGGATGGGGAAGGGGGGAAGGGATGATGGGTTGGGTGGGGTGGGGTGGGAGGTTTTCATTAGCCCACTCCTGAGTCCGCCTCGTCATCACTCGTCCTCTGCTTGTGATAACACCCTGAAGGAGGCCACAGTTTAACCCCGCCCACCGATCTGGCTAATCTCCTGAAGCACACGACCTCCATTATGTCCCCGTCGTCCCAACACATCCGCCACCACCCACGACTGTACACCCTCACAACACCCTCACAACCTGCCATACAACATTACTCAACGCTGGCAAGTAACGAGGGATACCGATGCATTACTCAGGTATACGTACGGTAGATGGTAAACTACTAAAGGGGTTTACAAGGAAATAAAACTACCGATTCATCTTGCAAATCCGACTCATCATCGTCATCTGCCTCACGATGCTCCCCCTCCCTCTCCCCTCCTCCCTCCCCACCGGCACTCCCTGACCAGCCTCACCCCCCCAGCAGCTGCCCCCACCACCACCACTCCTCCTCCAAGGACCTGAGCAGCTCGACTCTGGGCAAACAGGAGCCGTTTACAGAGGCTCTGGGAGACTGTCCACCACCACGACCCGCTCGCTCCCGCCCGGACTAGTTTTTGCGTCTGTGTCTGCTGCTGCTGCTGCTGCTGCTGCTGCTGTTATTGTCTCTCAACCATACACCTCCTGCTGACCCGACATGGTAGTACGGTGCGAAGACAAGCGTCACCGCTGTATCAGGATGCTGAATCGCTCGCCACCAGTGATTGAGTGGAAAAGCAGAATGCTGACACATTCATCTGTCAGCCACTCAGTTATGACGAGTCAAAACATCTCGACAACACAATGACACACACGACCAATATTCCATCTTCTGTCTCACGGTAGGAAGTCGTTTTCACTGTCACGCCAGTAATCCACAGCGTGATGAAACCTTCTACATAATCTGTTGATGGACGTTGCTTGGATGTGTTGTGTGACTGTGTGAGAGGGTGTGACGCCCGGGTGTAACGCCCAGGTGTGACGTCTACCGCCTCCAGCCACATCTTTATGAGTCTCGCCCCACACTGATTTTCACCTGTGTAAGTTGTTTATTCTTGAACATGTTTTACTACGTCATATATATATATATATATATATATATATATATATATATATATATATATATATATATATATATATATATATATATATATATACATATTAGTGTTACCGGACTCCGTCTGCCTGAGGTTAAACCGCGAGTAAAATGTCACCATCGTTGAGACTGTATCATAGTCTACTAACAAAAAAGGAATGCAAACTCGTCGAAGTTCTTACTCCAAATGAGTCCAGTATTTCTCTTCTACTGGGACTAGTGTTGCCCTTGAACTGCAGGAGTTCCTGGTGCGTAATGTCTCCATGGTTGTTTAATTTGTTTATGGATGGGGTTGTCAGGAAGGTGAATGCAAGAGTTTTGGAGAGAGGGGCAAGTATGCACTCTGTTGTGGATGAGAGGGCTTGGGAAGTGAGTCAGTTGTTGTTCGCTGATGATACAACGCTGGTGGCTGATTCGAGGAAGGATATCATAAACAGGATAAAACCGTAGGAAGTGAACCATATGATGACCTTCAGTCCCTCAACCGAAAACAGAAAGATCGTTTATAAGTCAGGCATCAGCAGCTCCACTCACTGCCTCAGTCAGTGTTCTTAACCCAGGGTTCCCGGAACTTAAGAGCTCCGTGAGCATTCTGCAAGAGTTCCGTGAGCACCTGTACTGATTGATTTAAAAATGAAAACTACGGCAGCCCAGTCGTTCATAATCCATAAATGGGGCTCTTTTAACTTGAGCTTAGCTAGTGGTGGCTATAAAATTGCTTGAGAAAATATATGATGTTGCTTAAAAGAGGAGAGAGAACAGGAGAGAAGATGGGGTTTTCAGATATCATTACAGGTTTACAGGGGTTCCTATAAACCCCCTTCTGGAAAAAAAAGGAAGACTGGTAAAGGTACAGCTCAGAACCGCACGAATACCATCAAAACTCAGTCGTGGTCAGATCAGCGGGGGTGAAGACGTCCCTTGCTCTTGCGCGAGGGTTGAGAGCCAGGATGAGCCCAGTGACTCTCCACACAGAATCGTGCACCGGAGGACGGAGGGACGGACATCTGGTGAGTGGATAGTCCTCCTCAGTCTGGCAGGGCGAGATACTGTGCTTGAGGTCTTGAGCCCGAGCCTGTATATGTGAAAGGCATCCGCGTAGCTGCCCTCATCAGGCAGGCAGGCATGAGGCAAAACATATTTTTGGCCTCCTGACCCAGTTCTTATTATTGTCAGTCACTCGTATTTGACGAGTCCTTGTTAGATCGATTGAAGGAAAGACGACAGGTAGTTCTCAGGGTTATGTACCAAGGTCTCCCGAGATATGCGTTAGCGATAGATGACAGCAGTAGGTGCCGTCTGGACGTCACTATTCCTGATCTCGAGTGACATTTCACAAGTCTGTCTGCAGGACCCATCCGCTGGGTAGCGGGCGCGCGCACCGTACGCAAATCCATTTCGGCTAAGTAGGTCATGCAAGTCGGTGACAATAATAGTGAATTATAACGATGAGTTCTGATAACAAGTAAACACACCGATCACTCAGTTACACGAGTTTCAGTTGGTTCATCGCTGGGAAGCCATCTCCGGCTGTACGAGCTGCAGTGAAAACATGGCCACACACACACACACACACACACACACGTACGCGCCAGTAATTATGAGGAGCATCATGAGGAAGGAGTGTCTGTGTTATCGTTATTCTTTTGTGTTGCGTTGGTGCGAATTTTGTCTTGTGTAGCTGCCGTTTTCTTCCTTTAATAATCATTTACAACATCGCTATGATTATCCTTGAAATCGCACAAATGCCAGAATTTTGACAAATTGATGTATCACAAGTAATGAAATACTTAATCAAGAAGCATATGATAAATCACGGTGTTTTATAGGTCAATTCATCTTTACCAAAAACCCACACACACACACACACACACACACACACACACACACACACACACACACACATAGAAAACCTAAAAACACTCAATAAATCACAATTAGAAATAACTCACACAATCCCACACCAACAAGCTCTGCATTCGGTTCTATACAACAGCGCTACACCCCGACCATCTTAACCACTTCATAACCAACTACCATACTTGAAACAGAGATGAAAAACTCGTCTCTTTCTTAAAATGTGCAACTTATAATCGTAGATTTCTACCTTCCCCTAAGAAACATTGACAAAACATATTCACGCGGCAGTAACTGGACAGGTACGAAACAAACGCCCAACCAACTCAGCCTTAAACTCCAATGACTTAGTCATATACCCAACTGAAACCACATCCCCCAGACATGCATGAGTTACACTTTCTCGTCTGTGATCTGACACCAACCGTCTCGTCACCATTTATAAGCTTCGATTCGACTTAACACACGACCCCATCCTCTCATGCCCATGAGGCAACTTCCAGATTGAAGACGCTTGACACCTTCTTCTTAGTTGTTCTGCTACGTCGTACCCCAGAAAGAAACACCAAAACACGTCTTGATCTGTGTTTCAGCCCAGTGGACGTGGCTAGCTTCTGAGCGCTGCGGGTGCGCTATAAAAAGAGTCGTAGGGTAGGAAGAGAAAGGTCTTTTCATGTGTGGCGGGGTGGCGACGGAAATGGATGGGGGCAGCAAGTATGAGTGTGTACATGTGTATATATGTATATGTCTGTGTATGTATATGTATGTGTACGTTGAAATGTATAGGTATATATATATGTGTGCGTTTGGGCGTTTATGTATATACATGTGTATGTGGGTGGGTTGGGCCATTCTTTCGTCTGTTTCCTTGCGCTACCTCGCAAAAGTGGGAGACAGCGAATAAGTATAATATATATATATATATATATATATATATATATATATATATATATATATATATATATATATATATATATATATATATATATCAAGACACATCTAAATTTGTTGAGGTCAATCGTAAAAGACATAATACGATTTCACTGAAGTTCACTGTTGTCTGGGATCATTGAATATGACTGGTTGGAACCCATCTATTCCTGCTACAAAATACATACACTCCCGACCTTTCCCTCTAAACATTTCGTGTTGATGTGATGTAGGTAGTTAGTAGGCGCGTTTGTAGAGTGTTCCTGAAACTTAATGGAGCTTAGGTTGGGAGGAAACCTTTTTGCGTTTTCGTCTCTGGGTAAAGATTAATCCGGTTGGGCGAACGCTTAGTGTGGTGATGTGTTCTACAATTCGCACCATAGCCTTTGAGAACATGTGTGAATAACATTCTTCATACACCACTCTACTGCATAGCGGGAAAGAGCATCTAAAAAATGGAAGAACAAATCTACATTTCAAAGGCAGTGTGTATGAGTATTTCAGTTGGGTGCTTCTCATAGTCTCTGAGGAATTGCACAAAGAAGATTCTGCATGAGTGATCCTTTGGTGTAGCGGGAAGCGGCATATCTTAAATATGGAGGCAGACATCTGCAAGGCATGAGGCAGTGTGTGAAGTACTTGGACAGAGTCATCTCTCACAGTCCTCGAAATTCGCCCAGACAGTATCTACGAGGCGATATTGATGTGTTCATATATATATATATATATATATATATATATATATATATATATATATATATATATATATATATATATATATATGTGTGTGTGTGTGTGTGTGTGTGAGTGTGTGTGTGTGTGTGTGTGTGTGTGAGTGTGTGTGTGTGTGTCTGTGTGTGTGTGTGTGTGTGTGTATCATGAATTAGTTCACACGTACCCGCACTTACACCGAACATTTTACACCTTCTGAGCGACGTGAAGGGACGCTACCCCTCGGCCAGTGACCTACACGAGCAACCTACCATATTGGACCAAATCGTCAAATGGCAATCTAGTGGAGACGCGACCACGAATCCTGTGCATAAGTATTAGCGATCGTGGGTTCGAGCCCCTGCTGCTGGTGGTGGTGGTATTGGTGTAATAAGTCGTCCCGCGTAAGTGTAAGTACCTAAGTAATACTCTCATGACCAGGTCGCCAGCTTGCTTGGTGAAATGATACACCTGAGACGCTGGTCGTGAGGACTGGCTCGCTGAACCCACAATACCTCTCAGAATGATTGGCTATATCAATAGATAACCACACACACACCGGGTTTATGTTGTGGTGGTTTGGCCCAAGAGAAACATCCCTACCTATCTCTTAACGTTCACGGGATTAAATCTCCATTGGTGGAAGTATATATATATATATATATATATATATATATATATATATATATATATATATATATATATATATATATATATATATGCGTGTGTGTGTGTGGGAGGGGAGAATGAATTCTAGCGGCGTATCCCCGCGTGTTGTAGAAGGCGACTGCAGGGGGCGGGAGTCGGGGGCTGGAAACCCTCCTCTTGTATTTCAGTTTCTATAAGAGGAAACGGAAGGAGTCCAGTGGAAAGTGCTGGAAGGATCAGACTGGGTACGAACACGTGTATATATATATGTGTGTGTCTGTATTATGTATGTATGTATATGTGTATGTATGTATGCATGTATGTATGAATTTATGTATGTATATATGTATGTATGTGTATGTATATATGTATGTATGTATGTATGTATGTATGTGCGTATATAAGTGTATGAGTGGATGGATCTTTCCTCGTCTGTTTCCTGGCGCTACCTTGCTAACGTGGGAAACGGTGATCTCATATAATAGATGAATAAGGTATGATATGTATATATATCGTAGCCTGAGCCAGGTAAGCATTCTATCGACTAACCCCTTGGGGTGGATGAACAACTGGGTTGACTGTGGACCAACTGCCGCAACCAGGATTCGAACCCATACTCTCTACCCTGGGCGGCCCGTGAATGCGTCGCGGTCGGGAACGCTAACAACATAGGTGGCCCAAAACTTCTCCCGGAGCTGATGCAGCTCCAAGACTTCGCTGCTTATCTGTCTATCTATCTATCTATCTATCTATCTATCTATCTATCTATAACTCTGTGTATTTGTTAGACGAGGAGTATATATTTCAATGTGTATGGTGAGAGTGGGGTAGAAATGTAAGAGTAACTACTTTAAGTATGAATGCATGAGGATTAAGATATGGGGGGGGGAATGTGTGCAGAATCAGTGCATGTTGTAGGTGCATGTTGTAGGTGCATGTTGTAGGTGCATGTTGTAGCCGGAGTTGCGGTGTATGAGTGGGAGATTGAGGAGTGCGTTTGTGAGTGGGAACGCGTTCGAGAGGGGGAGTAAATAAGGAGTGTGAGGGGATGAATGTATGGGGAGGTATATATGGGGAGGAGAATGTGGGTTTAGAGTGTGTAGAGATGTTGTATGTGGGGAGGAGGTTGTAAGCTGGATTGTGTGGTTATGGTTTTTATAGAGTTGATATATGGGGAGGAGTGTGCAGGGGTGAAAGATTCAAAATGACAAATATAGGAAGGAGAAGTGAGTGTGTTGGGTTGGGCGGTATGGAGAAGAGTGTGTGGTGTAGGAGTGCGTGAGAAAGAAACGTATAGGGGAGGAGGGGTGTGTTGGGAGGACTTTTTGAGAAAAGTGTGTTTAGGAAAGAATTTCCGGGATTGAACGCGAGGAGTGCGTAGAGAATGAGTGCGTGTAGAGAAAAGTTATCTGGCAGAAATATGTGACGAAGCACTGAGGTTACGAGTGTTGGAAAGGATTATGTTAAGAAAGATGTGTACTGGAGGAGTGCGTGGTGTGGTGTGTGGTCAGGAACATGTTAGAAACAGTGTGGGAGGTAAGAGTGTGTGGAGAGTTTGAGGTAGAAATGGCCAGGAGTGTGTAGGGAGACCGTGTGAGGATACACGAAGAGGGGTTTGTTAGGGTTGGAATTTAAGAGTGATGGATGTAGTGGGGAGGAGTGTGTGTGTGGGAGGAGTGTGTGGGGAGAAATGTCTGAGGAGTATTGTTGGGAAGAGTATGTGAGGAAGAGTGTGTGGGGAGGAAATGTGTAGGGAGGAATATGTAGGGAGGAGTGTGTTGGGTAGGGATGCATTTGGAAGAGTCAGGGGAGATTAGATTGTGTTGAGGGAACCATGAGGCAGTACCAGCAGGGAATAGTTATTTGAGAATAATCTGCTGGGAGAATTATTTGAGGAAAGTGCGGGAAGTGTTTTTGGGGAGAAATGCGTGGATAAAGAGTGCGTGACGAGGAATGTGCTCAGGAATGTGTGGGGAGTGTAAGAGGAGTGTCTGGGGAGAGAGTATGGGGAACAGGTGGGGAGGAGTACTTAGGGGTAGATTGTCTAAGGGGGTAAGTCCCTACAGAGGGAGTGTGTGAGGATAGAATGTTGGGAGAATGTAGGAAGGTAGGGGAGTGTTGGGTGGAAATGGGTAGGGGAGAGTGTGTGGGAATGGCGTGTGTGGGGAGGCATGTGAGGGGAGACGAGTCTATGTGAAGATCTTGTGTATCTGGGCGGGAGAGATTCGTTCGTGTGGGGATTATGTGTATTGGGAAGGGTTGGGACGCGGGAACGTGCGTATACTTTGAGGGTAGATATGTGATGGTAAAGGGCACGTATGAATGAGGTGTGTGTGTGTGTGTGTGTGTGTGTGTGTGTGTGTGTGTGTGTGTGTGTGTGTGTGTGTGTGTGTGTGTGTGTGTGTGTGTGTGTGTGTGTGTGTGTGCGTGTGTGTGTGAGAGGGAGGAGGGTGTGTGAGGGAGGAGGGTGTGTGAGGCGTGGAGTGTTGCGGGAAGAAAGAGTGGGAAGAGTGTGTGTAATGAAGCAGGAGGCCAGTGTTGTGAGGCCCTTCGTCAGGAATGTGAGGGGAGACGGAAGCGGGATTTATGATAAGCAGCGAAAAGTGAGGAGAGGTAAATGGTTGTGCTAGGGTGAACGGATGAGTGTGAGGGTGTGTGGCAGAAGTGTGAGTCTGGACAGTTTGTTAGTGTGATAGGGTGCATGGATAGAGTGTGAGTGTTGCCGAAGTGAGGGCATGAGAGTATATCATGAAGGCGTTGCAGCCGGGAGGGTATATAAAGGTGCTTTACTCGAGTATGACCTTTTGGCAAGATGTGAAGCTGAGAGGAAGGTGAGAGAAGTGTGAGTAGTGGCAGGGTGTGAGTGTGAGGAACTGCCACAGAGCATGACTGTTGACAGGATGTGAGTGTAAAGATAAAGACAAGTAACCATACATTGAAAATACTGAAGAACAAGATCTACAACTTGAAACTGATTTGAACATGTTTAAGACAAACTATATATATATATATATATATATATATATATATATATATATATATATATATATATATATATATATATATATATATATATATATATTTTTTTTTTTTTTTTTTTTTTTTTGCCGCTGTCTCCCGCGTTTGCGAGGTAGCGCAAGGAAACAGACGAAAGAAATGGCCCAACCCATCCCCATACACATGTATATACATACGTCCACACACGCAAATATACATACCTACACAGCTTTCCATGGTTTACCCCAGACGCTTCACTTGCCCCGATTCAATCCACTGACAGCACGTCAACCCCTGTATACCACATCGCTCCAATTCACTCTATTCCTTGCCCTCCTTTCACCCTCCTGCATGTTCAGGCCCCGATCACACAAAATCTTTTTCACTCCATCTTTCCACCTCCAATTTGGTCTCCCTCTTCTCCTCGTTCCCTCCACCTCCGACACATATATCCTCTTGGTCAATCTTTCCTCACTCATTCTCTCCATGTGCCCAAACCATTTCAAAACACCCTCTTCTGCTCTCTCAACCACGCTCTTTTTATTTCCACACATCTCTCTTACCCTTACGTTACTTACTCGATCAAACCACCTCACACCACACATTGTCCTCAAACATCTCATTTCCAGCTCATCCATCCTCCTGCGCACAACTCTATCCATAGCCCACGCCTCGCAACCATACAACATTGTTGGAACCACTATTCCTTCAAACATACCCATTTTTGCTTTCCGAGATAATGTTCTCGACTTCCACACATTCTTCAAGGCTCCCAGAATTTTCACCCCCTCCCCCACCCTATGATTCACTTCCGCTTCCATGGTTCCACCCGCTGCCAGATCCACTCCCAGATATCTAAAACACTTCACTTCCTCCAGTTTTTCTCCATTCAAACTCACCTCCCAATTGACTTGACCCTCAACCCTACTGTACCTAATAACCTTGCTCTTATTCACATTTACTCTTAACTTTCTTCTTTCACACACTTTACCAAACTCAGTCACCAGCTTCTGCAGTTTCTCACATGAATCAGCCACCAGCGCTGTATCATCAGCGAACAACAACTGACTCACTTCCCAAGCTCTCTCATCCCCAACAGACTTCATACTTGCCCCTCTTTCCAAAACTCTTGCATTCACCTCCCTAACAACCCCATCCATATATATATATATATAATCAGAAAGCAGAAGACAAGGAAGACATAAACTAGATATACCCATGATCGCTACAGCAACACAAGACATGGAACATACCCACGGAACCACAGAGCCATGTAAGAGGCTTCATTTATCCATCGATATACACAATTAACATCCCAGCCTAGCATAGCCCCCACACACACACACACACACACACACACACACACACACACACACACACACACACACACACACACATGCCGGGAAGATATAAATAAGGCACCAAAAATACATATTCAACAAACCGCTCACAGCAATAAAGTTACCCCATACATCTTTACACTCTATGACTATCTTCTCTTCCTCCACTTTACCCTCCCCTGCTACACCCCTTCCTTTTCCCCTTATAATCTCCCAATTAGAAATAAAAGATGTCTCGTGGTAGCTTGAGTGTGGCTGTTGGCAGGATTTAAGTGTGAAGCCTGGCTCATGCTCACTGTTGGAAGGTTGTGAGTGTGAGGATATGTGAGGTGATAGTCACTGTTGACTGGGTGTGAGTATGAGGGTACGCCAGAGGGGTATGACTGCTGGCAGGGTGTAAGCATGAGTGTGTGTAAGAGGAGTATGGCTACTGGGAGGCTGCGAGTACAAGGGTACGTTACTCTAGCGTGGCTGAAGGCAGGGTGTGAGTGTGAGGGTATATAAGAGGGGTGTGGGTAGAAAGTATGAAAGAAGTGAAGGGAAGGTGAGGGTACTGAGGTATGAGGGCAGGAGGTCAGGGAAGTGAGGGCTGTGAGGTGATGAGTGTCAGAGTGGGAGGAGTGAGGGAGGAGTGCGAGTGACGCGTGTGAGAAGTGAGCAAAATCGTGAAGAGAGTAGGTAAGGGATGTTAGCCATACGTGCCAGTAATGCAAGGGATGTGAGGAAGGGACAAGGGTGTAAGTTTACGACCCAGAGAGCTGTCGGGGCGTAGGGGAGAGTGCAGGGGCGTGCTGAAGAGACACACGAGATGAAATATGGGGAAAACGGACTTTGAGGGGAAGGGGTGAGGGAGATGCCAGGGGAGGGGGCGGAGGTGGGGACTTCGAAGACAGCGGGCGACAATGTTTGGCAGCGGCCACACTATATTTAGCACAACAATAGCACGGGCGGTAGGTGCTCCCTCACAGACGGCCGCCGCTGCCGCCGTCGCACCGCGCCGCGCTGCCCTCCGCGACAAATGTTCCGTCTCGCCCTCTTATCACATCAGCTGTTGCCACGTCACCTCACCTTCGCGATCGCCACCCACCCCACCTCCTGCTTGAGAGCATGTAAACAATCCGAGTCGTGGATCACAGCAGCAGTCGTCAGTGACCAGCAACGCGTCACCCTTGACTCAACGCTCACCGTCGGCCAGTGATGCACGTCACCCGTTGGTCTGCCTCACCTCCACCGTCAGTGCCACGGTGGCGCTGCCTCGGTCGCACGGGAGGCACCGCATCGTCCCCGAGTCATGAGCCACCGTGCCACACATCCATCATCCTCCGTGATAGCGGATCAGCGCAGGTACTAAGGTGTTCCCTACAGCACCGAGTAGGGCGGTGCACACACGCGCCACATCATCGCTTACTTCATCAACATCAACCCATAAAACCCCGTGAAGCATCCCCGCTCCCCAAACTCGTACGCCAGAAAAAGTTAATATATCCTGAGGGCCTCACCTCTGCCACCTCACCCATCATGTACCGTCACGCTGCCATCTACTGCCATCATCCGCGGGGCCACAACTCATCCAGGAGGCTTGGGACTGCCACATAACTCCCCTCCATTATTATCATATGTTGCGCCACACATCATCGCCACGCCACCCCACGCCACCGCACATAAACCTCCTCTAACTGGTAGGCCTTACTGCCTTCAATGGCTGATCAGATGAAAGATAAAATGGAATGTGAAGTGAGCGATAAAATGGGATAACAGACTGAGAAGGCGTGTCATTCTCCTGGCACAGATCGTCGCCTAGCCTGAGTTTATCACGTGCAAATTAAGAGTATATCGCAGTTTGTCATTTCCATCATCCCGGGAGCAGTAAAACGATCTTAATTTTTCCAATGAAATCAAATGAGTCAGTAGAAAGCATCCATCGAGCATCTGATGTGTTCGGGAACCTCATCCTTCTGCAGAACTTCAGCTGGTGATGTGAGCGAGGCGGAGCTGCCCGCGGGCTCCCCACCTGACTGACATTATCCGGCCTTGACATCGCTGACACAAGTGACACCTGCACCAGACCTGACACATCTGTACATCCCAACAGTCTTAAAGGAGATCTCCGGAGCCTCGGCGCCTCGTGACGAAGAAAATCCTCGACCTTTCCTTGCTATTCTGGGTCTCAATTCTTAATGAATCTCTTTGAACATCCATTTTTGACGGTGTGGAGCATCCCTCCCCATACGTCGTAGGTGTAGTTGCTTCACACATCATCAGCTGCTCATCTTCATGTACTCTACCATCTGTTGTCTGAATGTAAGTCAGAGCCTGTGTGGAGCTATGGCACACTGACCTGTCATTATCTGTCTGATGTTTCTCCAAGTATTCCTGAACTTACTATATTTTTCCAGGAGAGGTTGGCTCTGCTATAACGGGAACTGAATATATATATATATATATATATATATATATATATATATATATATATATATATATATATATATATATATATATATATATATATATATAATCGCTTCGATCGTCAGGAAACACAGAGCTAGTTTTTAGCTTCGCGTGAATACATGAATCAAATATTAAACATCATTAAGATTCATCGAGAAGATTTTATGGGTTAATTTCAGGTGATCCACGAAAACAACACTTCTCCAAAATTATCTCAGAGACAACAAATGAAATTCCAAACAGCAAGGAATAAAAACATAAGCACCCTGTAATATATATATATATATATATATATATATATATATATATATATATATATATATATATATATATATTCCTGAGTCCACGGGAAAAATGAAACACGGTAAGTTCCCAGGTGCACTTTTGTGTAATAATCGCATCATCAGGGGAGACACAAGAGAGAAATATAACGGCCAGTTGATATACAACGAAGAGACTTAGCTAGAACGCCATTTGGTAAACATGCGATTGTCCAAGACAGATAACGAGCGTATCATAAACTTATTATGTGGACAAGAAGGTGAATTGTTTACAAATTTTATCAACAATAAAGTTATCCAAAATGATAGACCATCATTAATATTAAGATTATAATTCTTTGTGTATTTGATAATAGAAGATTCAATGATATTTCTCGTGGTACTGGAGTTAATATTGAGCTTGCCATTACTCCAGTCAATACAATGATCATAGTTTTTAACGTGATTAAACAAGGCGTTTGATTCTTGTCCCGTTCTTATACTATATCTATGTTGCTCAAGTCTAACAGAAAGATCCTTACCAGTCTGACCAACATAAAACTTATTACAATTTCTACATGGCACTTTATAGATGCACCTAGGAGAATTTTCTGGTGAGTTCCTTATTAAGATATTCTTCATAGTATTATTGTTGCTGAAGGCAACATTTACATTAATGTATATATATATATATATATATATATATATATATATATATATATATATATATATATATATATAATGTACATATCTTTTCTTTTTGTATACATTTCACCATTTCCCGTGTTAGCAAGGTAGCGCTAGAAGAATCCATGATGCTATCCCCACTCCGAGCTGTATGATAAATTTTAATTAAAGAGGCACTGTGCATACATGACACGCAGTTTGTCTATTGTTTTTGCCTTAGCCAAGATCTTGACAAAATATGAATTTCTTATACACTGTGTGGGAGACTGAACCATGGGGCGACCCCTTGGTAATGACCATCTTCCAAAACACCGTAGCAGGCTACAGAATTAGAGGAGTTTTTCCGTCATATGCACGAGAGGAAATCATGTAAGTCGCATGTGTGAAGTGGGAGACAAGTCTTCACCATAGGTGCTCTAAGGTGAGCTGTGAGGACGGCTTGTGTTGGGGTACGCTCGTAGACCACTTAACATCACCAGGAATACAACATGAACCTCACGGTGTTTACAGTGGCAGAAAATAAGAAAATGATCGAGTTATACAAAGGTTCTTATCGCTCAAGAACTAGCTGAAGGACACGCATGACCTGAATCATATATGATACACGAGAGGGATTGAAAAAGTCATATTCCTCGGATGATCTTCGTACTCCCATCGTTCTTTGTGTGATCCTTCGATAAATGGAAGTTGCTTCTGTGACATGTATACCCGTAGAACCCCTCATGGCACGCAGGTAAACTCTCAGATGTTTACAAGGGGCAAGAAAAAGAGGAAGAATATAAGAGACTTGTCTAAGGTGCCTTTGGCCAGGAGTTGACTCACGGTATCATTCTCTCCGTCCCTCTCCCCATCTTCGTCATACTGTTACCCCCGTTTTCTTTTCTCTTTTACTCTTCTTTCGTAGTATGTACTCTCTAATCATCTGCCGTTTTTCATCCACCATCTCAACTCCTTCACTCATACATACCATTCATCCACGTCGCATCGTCCCCCTTCCGTCTCCCATCATCCATTCCACACCTTCACTCTCACATCCACGCCACATACGCTCTTACACCTCCTCTCATCATCCACCTTCTCTCCTACTTCCTCACCTCCTCCCCCCGTCTTCGCCTCCACTGCCTCTCTCATCTCGCTCGCCCGGGCCCCTCAGTCCCTCCCTCCCGGTCTCTCCTCGCTGAGATGGTCTTCCTGCTGTACCTATTCTGGTCTCGGGGTGGTGTCGGCGCCGTTTCATCTGTGGTGTGTGTCAGAGCAGCAACAAAATAAAAGAGCCGCGTCGTTAACAATCATAAACTCTCACCTCAGCCGCAGGAAGAACAATCACATACCGCGGTGCTCCTCACTAGGGTTCGTCAGTCACTGTGCTCTGCGATCTCTCGCTCAGTTTTTAATTCTTTTCTTGCCATTTAATTGTCAAAATGTCACCTCAGACTGTACGTTTTAGACATGAAAGAGATATAAAAGGGAAAGCAGATGGGTGTTGCAAGGGTAGGAGTCAGAGAAGCGCTACTTTACGTAAACAGTAGTGTGTGTGTGTGTGTGTGTGTGTGTATGGGAGTAGGGAACCTACCGAGGGTGGAGAACACATGAGTCGAAGCCCTTGGCTCGGTCACTGCCTGCTTCACGTGGTTCATTACCTCCTCAGTGTGGTGGATCGGCTCCCAGGTCACGTGCGCGGTAGGTTGGCCAGGTCACACGGGCAGGGTCAGCCAGGTCAGACACGTGCAGTCATTTCAATGAGGTTATGAAGAGTCGGGGGCAGCTTTTATTGCTAGGCCTGGGGGTAAATTTATAGCGGTTGCTTAACACTTACGAGGCACTTAGCCCGTGGCACACACATCAATTTTATCAACTGATGTGATCAGAGTATGAGCTTCAGCTACTTGAGTCTTGTTCTGGTGCTCGAACACCCATCTCGAAAAGAGTCAGTTGCCCTCTCATTCCTCACTGATCCTGTGTATGAAACACGAGAAACCAGAGACGGAGTCCGGTACACCGTGAGCGAAGCATGTGTCTCGACTGTTTCGAACACGTTGCCCGGAGTGGGTCGGACCTCAGAGTTACCAATAAAAAACAGTTCCGTGTTTCGGCAGCTCAAGAAAGCAGGTTCGTTACCAAACTCACTCCAGGGAAGCTGTCATGGGTGAGAGTAGGTTTGCTCTTGGTGGTGATGGTATATGCATGTACGGATAAGCCTTGGAAGGAGTGAGGTCCGCCAGTAAGCCATCTCTAGAATGCACGAGACAGTGTACCACAGTGGTAGGATCTACAAGGAACAGGTAGCAGGGAGGGACAAGAGCGCGTGATCTCTGGCTACGACTGTCTAACTTTGTCACAGACAGTTGATGAAACTGCGTTAGTACAGCGGAGAGAGAGAGAGAGAGAGAGAGAGAGAGAGAGAGAGAGAGAGAGAGAGAGAGAGAGAGAGAGAGAGAGAGAGAGAGAGAGAGAGAGGGGGGGGGGGTAGCTGCACTACCTTTACCTGCAATATGACTCGCAAGGGTCAGCCGCTGACATAGAGATAAACTTTATCTGTATCTTGGCTGGTAACGAGCGTCCTGACCTCGTCAGTAGTCGGCTTCTCCAACCCATTTCATCAGAGACATGAGAGGTTTTTTTTTTTTTAGGGGGATCAGAATTATCGTGTGTAAGGGGGTATCACCCCTCTAATGTGGCTGTTGCTCCATACTCTGATGGAAGGAGGCGTTCATTCAGAGAGGCGTGGTGAAGGATATTGTCTTTTTAACACTTGTTAGTGTACAAGCAAACCTCCATCATTCCAGTCTGAGCGAATGTTGTCATGATGATGAACTAGTGAGGCTGAAGAGGCAAGAGTGTTCCAGTGGCTCATCTCTACTTAATTCCAGGATCCAGAGGGTAATGTGACCTTACCACCCGTCTGATAGACTCCTCCACCTAGAGGACGACCGAGCAGCTGCTGCTGTATTAGAGGGACGGGGTCTAGGTAGATGGACGGTGCATGTAGGTCAATTGTAATGAGAAGATGTTTGTGGAAATGAAGCAAGGGTGAGTGGGGAGGCAATGGGTGGTAACGGTTTGAATGATGAAAGAACCATGAGTGATGGGCTTGAATGATGGAGATATGTAGGTCACAGAAACATAAGTTAGGAATCATGAGCGGCTCACGGGTATACATAACTCATGCCAACCGTAGAGATGATGAGATGTACCGATATCACAAGAGTTTATGTCACTGTCGATACATGCCCTGTATATGTGTGTTTATGTATACAAACCTTCAACAGCCAGGTTCGAACCAGGGACCTTATTCGTGGTAGCGCTCCCGCCTACAACGCATAAGGTTCCGAGTTCGAGCCTGGCTGTTGGAGGTTTGTATGTTCTATGTATATATATATATATATATATATATATATATATATATATATATATATATATATATATATACATATATATATATATATATATATATATATATATATATATATCCATTCGGGTGGTCACTTGTTTACCAAATGGTACCCAGACTACGTCTATTCGCTCTATATCAACTGACTATTATATTTCTTTCTTGTATCTCCCCTGTTGATGTGATTATTACACGAAAGTGCATTTGGGAACATCTCGTATTATATTTCCCCGTTGACACACACACACACATACACACACACACACACACACACACACACACACACACACACACACACACACACACACACATATATATATATATATATATATATGTATATATATATATATATATATATATATATATATATATATATATATATATATATATATATATATATATATATATATATATATATATATGGTCGGCATCATCTTTGTGGATGACATTGTTTTTACTACAATCAGCATCATGATAGCCAAGGTCAGGTCCCTCTCAGCATCCTGACGGCCATGATCAACACCCTGCTGGCTATGGCCATTTGCCCTGGTTGTGGGTAGCCCAACTGTCGCCCATGGTCACCCCTCTGGTGGTAGTATTAAGTCCGATCAATAGGAAGGCCTAGCAAGGCTACGCATGAGACCCCACACACTTCTCATTTGCCAAAGCACTCCCTCACAGTTCTCCTACCCCTGACAAGTGATTACACTCCCTCCCCTGAGAACCGATCAACCAAACCCGTCTTGTCTGTCTTGAAGGACCTACCATGTAGCCTTCTGGTTCTACCATCCAGTGGTAGGTCTCCCCAGCTATGACAGCTAACCATAGCTCCCGCTTGCTTAAGAGAGTAACCAATATTCTGGTTCTGACAGTTACGTACAGTTTTCTCTGGCTCTGACAGCCAGCCAAGACTCCTCCCGCTTCTGGCTGGTAATCAGAGCTCCGCCTAGAATTAAAAGCTAACCAAACCTCTCCCTGGCTCTCATGGTCAACCATAGTTGTCCCTGACCCTGAAAGCGAAAGAAACCTCTGCCTCGCTCTGCTAACCATCCTTGGCTGTGGCAGTTGATGACTTATATTAACCATAGCTGTCTCTTGATTCGTTAGCTGCCTGTGAATCCCTATAACTTCCACAGCTAGCCACAGCTCGCCGTAGCTGTGGCTATTCACCCACACTTATACCAGACAACTAACCACAGCTATCTTTAGCTCTGGTATTTATCCACGTCACAGTGTCCCTGACAGCTAATCCCTACTGTCCTCAGCTCAAGTATATACCCACAGATCACTCTGGCTTTGACAGCTAATCACAGCGTTTCCTTAGTTGTATCTACTGAACACAGCTCACATTGGCTGTCGCAGCTAAAATTATAACTCTCTTTACCTCTGGCTTCTAATTACAGCTCGTACCAACCGAGACACCTGGTGGCACGTTTCGTAAGCTTGGACAGGTAACTATGTCATCTGTGACCTGACAACACCCGCTCGTCTTTCCGCAGATCTTCCCCGAGACATGTCATGCAGTGTTGACACAAGTTTTTATTGTGTTGACACACAGTTTTTAGGTGTCTCTAGATTAGCTATTGACAATGGTCTCAAGTGTTCTCATGCTCCGTACTGCCGCCTTAGAGCGCTGGGGTGGTCTCTGTTTTCTTTTCGGTTCTCTATCTTGTTCTGTGTTGCTCTTTGGTAAGCCTTTGTTTTTTTCGGTGGTGAGGAGCCGAGGGTGAGGCCAGCACTGGTGCTGGTGAGGAGCCGAGGGTGAGGCCAGCACTGGTGGTGGTGAGGAGCCGAGTGTGAGGCCAGCACTGGTGCTGGTGAGGAGCCGAGGGTGAGGCCAGCACTGGTGGTGGTGAGGAGCCGAGTGTGAGGCCAGCACTGGTGCTGGTGAGGAGCCGAGGGTGAGGCCAGCACTGGTGGTGGTGAGGAGCCGAGGGTGAGGCCAGCACTGGTAGTGGTGAGGAGCCGAGTGTGAGGCCAGCTCTGGTGGTGGTGAGGAGCCGAGGGTGAGGCCAGCACTGGTGGTGGTGAGGAGCCGAGGGTGAGGCCAGCACTGGTGTTGGTGAGGAGCCGAGTGTGAGGCCAGCACTGGTGGTGGTGAGGAGCCGAGGGTGAGGCCAGCACTGGTAGTGGTGAGGAGCCGAGTGTGAGGCCAGCTCTGGTGGTGGTGAGGAGCCGAGGGTGAGGCCAGCACTGGTGGTGGTGAGGAGCCGAGGGTGAGGCCAGCACTGGTGGTGGTGAGGAGCCGAGTGTGAGGCCAGCACTGGTGGTGGTGAGGAGCCGAGGGTGAGGCCAGCACTGGTGGTGGTGAGGAGCCGAGTGTGAGGCCAGCACTGGTGGTGGTGAGGAGCCGAGGGTGAGGCCAGCACTGGTGTTGGTGAGGAGCCGAGTGTGAGGCCAGCACTGGTGTTGGTGAGGAGCCGAGGGTGAGGCCAACACTGGTGGTGGTGAGGAGCCGAGGGTGAGGCCAGCACTGGTGGTGGTGAGGAGCCGAGGGTGAGGCCAGCACTGGTGTTGGTGAGGAGCCGAGTGTGAGGCCAGCACTGGTGGTGGTGAGGAGCCGAGGGTGAGGCCAGCACTGGTGGTGGTGAGGAGCCGAGTGTGAGGCCAGCACTGGTGGTGGTGAGGAGCCGAGGGTGAGGCCAGCACTGGTGGTGGTGAGGAGCCGAGGGTGAGGCCAGCACTGGTAGTGGTGAGGAGCCGAGTGTGAGGCCAGCTCTGGTGGTGGTGAGGAGCCGAGGGTGAGGCCAGCACTGGTGGTGGTGAGGAGCCGAGGGTGAGGCCAGCACTGGTGGTGGTGAGGAGCCGAGTGTGAGGCCAGCACTGGTGGTGGTGAGGAGCCGAGGGTGAGGCCAGCACTGGTGGTGGTGAGGAGCCGAGTGTGAGGCCAGCACTGGTGGTGGTGAGGAGCCGAGGGTGAGGCCAGCACTGGTGTTGGTGAGGAGCCGAGTGTGAGGCCAGCACTGGTGTTGGTGAGGAGCCGAGGGTGAGGCCAACACTGGTGGTGGTGAGGAGCCGAGGGTGAGGCCAGCACTGGTGGTGGTGAGGAGCCGAGGGTGAGGCCAGCACTGGTGGTGGTGAGGAGCCGAGTGTGAGGCCAGCACTGGTGGTGGTGAGGAGCCGAGGGTGAGGCCAGCACTGGTGGTGGTGAGGAGCCGAGTGTGAGGCCAGCACTGGTGGTGGTGAGGAGCCGAGGGTGAGGCCAGCACTGGTGGTGGTGAGGAGCCGAGGGTGAGGCCAGCACTGGTGGTGGTGAGGAGCCGAGGGTGAGGCCAGCACTGGTGCTGGTGAGGAGCCGAGGGTGAGGCCAGCACTGGTGGTGGTGAGGAGCCGAGGGTGAGGCCAGCACTGGTGGTGGTGAGGAGCCGAGGGTGAGGCCAGCACTGGTGGTGGTGAGGAGCCGAGGGTGAGGCCAGCACTGGTGTTGGTGAGGAGCCGAGGGTGAGGCCAGCACTGGTGGTGGTGAGGAGCCGAGTGTGAGGCCAGCACTGGTGTTGGTGAGGAGCCGAGTGTGAGGCCAGCACTGGTGGTGGTGAGGAGCCGAGGGTGAGGCCAGCACTGGTAGTGAGCATCATACCTATCATCGTTCAGTAACAACATATCCCAGAATAAATCCACTTAGTAAATCTGTTGTCTCTTAATTTCACATTTTTTTCTCGCATTTATTATAAAAAACGCTAAGTTACCAACACACTAATTAACGTTCGAAGGCAAAAAATACAAGACGTTAGACTGGGCAACTTCCAGTATACTACCACGAGTGACTGACCGCAGTGAGGACAGTCGTCTGTATCATGCACTACCGGACTCTTACCAAACCTGAGAGAGAGAGAGAGAGAGAGAGAGAGAGAGAGAGAGAGAGAGAGACTTCGTAGTCTCGTCTACCCTGGACGGACTTGACCAAGCGCCCTGTAGCAGACTGTAGAGACGGGAGTATCTTGTCAAATATTCAATATTACCTTCATGTATTTATGATCGATATTCTTAGAGAGAGAGAGAGAGAGAGAGAGAGAGAGAGAGAGAGAGAGAGAGAGAGAGAGAGAGAGAGAGAGAGAGAGAGAGAGAGAGAGAGAGAGAGAGAGAGAGACTTCGTAGTCTCGTCTACCCTGGACGGACTTGACCAAGCGCCCTGCAGCAGACTGTAGAGACGGGAGTATCTTGTCAAATATTCAATATTACCTTCATGTATTTATGATCGATATTCTTAGTCATGAATATATCAATAGCGTCATTCATGCTCATAATGTGTTACTGTAAACCATTCAGTAAAACGTAATGACCTTTAGCGAAGCATAACCTTGACGTTGGTCATCGGCTCCACCCGTTTCTTGCGGTAGAAGGTGTTAAATGTGAAGGTCTGTGACATACAGGCAGCATCAAGAACACAAAAGAACTTAAAATAACAAAACATTCTTGCGCGGTGCATCAGAAGAGGCTAAAAAAAAGAAATAATGGACGATGTTTCCCCTGGATTGCTTGGCATCGTTTTAAGGGGAAGGTGCCAGATGCAACAGGCTGCTGTAAGTTGATGAAGGGGGGAAGGCTTTGTGCTACTGTTTTCCTCTTTACTTGTATCACATTACTTTACAGAAGACTTCAGATGCTGATGTAAATATTGATGCTTACTTTAGAAACGATATGAACTAAATCTTTCTCGTGGTTAGTGAGCGATACAGTAGAACTATGACACCACTGGGCTAGCCAGCTAGTGGGAGAGTTATATAGTCTACTGTCTGTGTCACAGGACATCACAGACAAAGAGGGAAATGGAGACATCTGATGTGAAGTTAAGAAATATTTACACACCAGTCACCTCCAGCTCTGTGCCCCCTTTATTCAACCTATGAAAAAAAAGGAAAGAAAAGTATAATCTCATTGACCATCTTTTTCACCTCGTAATATACTGTAAAAAAAGATTAAGTGATTGTGCAGGACTCTCCCTCCCCGCCTAGCGAATGTTTATTATCATCTTATTTCCTGGTTGGGTTAGACACGACTCTGGTGCGATCACATCAAGAGGAGAGCAGGTGATAGACGGCTACATACGCCCATTCTTCTCTCTTTTTAAGCACAGATCTCTATCCGAAACCACTCGGAGTCAGGTCTGTGCTTCGTGCAGTAAAATTCAGGAGTTTCATATTTTTCTTGATCTGCTGAAACGTGTCAAACGCCAGACGGAGGAGAAGCAACAGTGGCAAGGAACGTTGAACATGAACAGGCTTGATGTTGGCCGAGGAGACATCACGATGTTGGGGTGACCGTGTGTCACTACAAACGAGGATGTTGCTATGGATCAACCAAGATGTTGGAACTGACAATCAATGGAACACTGTAGCGAAGTGGGGACCAGCCATGATGTTGAGGACGGCTGCATATCACTGCAAATGAGGGTGTTACAGACAGTCAGTCAGGATGTTGGAGGCGACCTTAGCCACTGCATCGAGGATGTTGCAGAGAATCAACCATAATGATGGACGCGACAGTAGATCACTTCAACCAGGATGTTGTAAAGGGACATTCAGGACGTTTGAGGCGACGGTGCAACACCACAACGGGGATGTTGCAGTTGGGAAGCCAGGATGATGAGAAACGTAGTAAGGCGGGACATAGGTACAACACTCACAACGCCCTACTGATCGCTGTCGCCGAGAGCAGTCGCTGGACGCACTCAGTGTAAGACACATCATATGCCACTCGTGCATCCACCATGTTGCCAGAGTGCTAAAGGACTGTGTGAATTTTGGCAGAAGTTGTTGTGAAATGTTACTTGGGTGCGTTGGTGGCTCCAGAGGCAATGAGCACACAGGCAGCACACAACAGTGTAAACCATAATGAACATGACACACGAGAGACTTACACACAACGCTGCTGGTAGCTAGTGTTGTGGAAACATAAGCATAACCTCAAATATACTTATAAGACAACTGACTTGAAAATAGTGTGTTCTAATCACACACGTGAAATATCAGAATATTAAGTTACCACCATGATTCTGTTAATTCACTCGTATGATATAGTTACTGGGAAACTCCTCGTCAAGACCTGTCAAAGTTATTATTACCTTCAGTTCTCGTTGACTATAAGTGGATCATCTATATTTTCCTTATATTTGACTTCAGAAAACGAAGAAGAGAACGGTCGTATTACAGGTGTTATTTGATAATCATTCTCTATGCCACATAGTTAGAAATCTCTTTTTACTGAAGCATAGAAAACAGATCATCGTCAGCTGTCCTGCTGCAGGAGGGACAGCTAGCTGTCTGTGGCGTTCGACTGGGCACGAAAGATACCTCGCGCGTCCCTGGACACGATCATAGTGAACATGACTAACGAAGAGCTTGCTGACTGATGTAAGAAACGCCTCAGATAACAGACCTCTTATTATTGATTTAAATGGCTCAGCCTTGACTCCCTTAAACAGACCACCGAATAGAAAGAATGATTTAGTCTTAGGGATCCATGGTTGACTGTCGGTAAACATATAGGAATGAATATAACTTACAGCACGTCAGTAACTACTCATACGATCGAGCTCGTCTCTGTAATCTACCAGACATTCTACATCCACAATCTTTCAGTAAAGTCTATGAGTTTGATAAGTTCTCTTCAAAGGAAGAAAAAATATAAAGTGAGCCATGAAAATAATGCAGAACACAGTTACCAAACAACATGAATGTGACATCCAGCAGTCTTAACTCAAAGGCACTGTGGTACTGTATATCAAGTGTCGTACGTTTAGCTGCTCGTATGTTAGCCAGGGTAAGTACGAGGTGTGGCAACAATAGAAACGTGTGGGCAGAAGAGACTCATTCAGGGGAACAGGTGAGCCTCACAGATGAAGCAAGGAGGACACTCACAAGAGATGGGAGGAGGTATGCATCATGTAGGAGGAGTGTACGAAGCACTCTTCAAGGGGTACAAAGGTGTACATCAGGATAATCATCTGACAGGTACACACACACACACACACACACACACACACACACACACACACACACACAGATCATCTTGAGGAGACGTGGCAGCAGAACACCAAGACTGTCAATAGGCAGTAGGCGTCTCACTAAGGATGTTGCTGGCTAGGAGGGCAACAGGGTGTCCTGCTAAGGACGTTTCTGGTTAGGTGAACGACGGGTGTCCTACTAGGATGTTGCTGGCTAGGAGAGCAACAGGTGTCCTCTTAAGGATGTTACTGGCTAGGAGGGCCGGAGGTATCTATGGGGAAGGTCGGAGGGAGGAGGGGCAAGGTGAGAGAGGGTTAGTGCCAGTGAAGTGCCAAGCTGTGAGGGAGACAGACGATCAAGCGTCCCTCCCCTCTCCTTGCCCGAGACGCTGGACACACACACACACACACACACACACACACACACACACACACACACACACACACACACACACACCTCGCTATATTTAGGTCACTCGCTTAACATATATCCTCGCTAAACCCATAGATCCTGTCGCACTTAACAAGAAATATTAATGCTGTATTGATAGTTAAATATTAAGTAAGATTTTGTCACCAAAACTAAACTTTGTTTTTACTTGTAATTTGACATGTATTGTCGAAGAAACCTAATGATATGATAACATTACTTAACATGTATATCTTTCCTTACAGTTTTCGTCCTTATAACAAAAACACGGTTAATGAGACCATTATATATGAAGCCTCAAAAGGCAAATTAGTTAAATTTCCGGCGATAGTTTCCATATCTTTTTAAACGTCGTTAATTTATCATAATAAATGGACAACGCAATTCCTCTTGCGGACGGTAATGACGAAGTTGATTTAAGGCACAACATACTGATGTGAGGGATCGATGACTTTCATTACCATGACATATTATGCTGATAGCAGGACTAAAGACCCAGTGTGAAGGGTAGGCCAACACGACCCCCATCATCCCTCACTCTTGGTATGTCTCTCGCCCTCCCAGACTCTGTCACTACTGCACACACAAGTCTGTCCTCGCCTACATCTGCCGACGTTTAGGTTTAAAGTATCAAAATTCATTCGTCTATGATCTTCACTTTGGTATAAGGGATTGATATCCAGTAACTCCACCTACGTATATCACATCATGGACGCAAGACTAACGTAATATCTGCCAGAAGCTGCATGTGGACTGTCGCCCTCCCGCCGGGCTGGATGCACGGGAATGCTTTACGGAGGAAGTTTGAACATCATCATTATCTTCAGACATCCCATGTATGGCTCACTAGGAGGATGGTCGCTCTCGAGAGTCACCTGCGGGTCGCCCTCGAGAATCACCTGGCCTTCAGGGACTTGTCGCTGACGGTTCTAGAAGCAATTGTTGCAGACAGTTTTCTGTATGAGTTTCCATATCATAATTCTCCTCGAACAGCCTCTCGCTCAACCACTAGTGTTTGTCAGAACATGTAATGATCTATGATAGATTGTGGCCTGTCATCGATCTCTGATAAATATTCTCCCAAACATTTTTTTCTTATCCAGCATTTATGTCTAGGAGTTCCTACTGCAACACCGTTTAGCTTTTCTAAGAAACACTACGATGTGAAAATTGCCACGAATATTATCCTCCAGTTAACCTGTCAACAATGCCTTCAAACATCCCAGTAATCTGGAGTAACAACGATTTCCAACAAAATTTCGCGAGCACTTTTCACAGACATTGCTTCTCGTTACAGACAGTATCCCCAGGAGACCCGTGTCACATAACACTGCTTCTCATCACAGACTATATCACAGACTATATTACAGTGCAGTCTAACTGTTCTTCACTGTAGTTTTCCTCAACAATCTGTAGCAACAGTGCTTTCCAAGAGTTCTCAGATTTCTCTGATATCGGCCTCCAGTATTGGCATCCAGTAACGGTTGTCAGCAACAGTACACACCGATGTTTCTCACTCGCAATCACAAAGCCGTTCTAACAAAAACCTTCAACTGTTCTCATTCCCATCCTCAACAGCATTACCCTAAAATGCTTCTTATTAGACGTATGTCTAGCATATATTCCTAACACTACAGCCTTTAACATTTGCGCCTAACACTTCAGTATTTCTCACTAACAATATAACCAATTAATTTGTATTAACAGTACCGTCCACCAGTTCCCACTAATATTACTCCCCATTGGTCAGAACCAATGATCGTAAACAGTTCTTGGTGATTACAGCCTCCAACACTTCACGCTAACAGTAATCTTCAATATCTCAAACAGGACGCTAACAGGAGCCTTTGTTATTACCATTATATATTTCCAACTTACTACTTATTAAAAGTGTCCACTAACTGACCTGTGATGTATCTTACTTATACTTATCTCCCACATCATTTCCTACACGATCAACAAGAGAAATATTCCCCACCATTGAGGTGTCGTTAATAGACCATGCCTTCAGCTTTAACCTTCCATCAAAAATTCTAGAGAGGAAAACCTCTGTCAGGATGCCTTTATGTGGTAGCTTTTCCCTACTGAGCATATCCTCTCCAGCAGAGCCCCCTCAACGGTACTGGCCTTCGAGAAACACTGACGTTCTCAAGCGGTGCTCTTTAAACCATTTCTGTCGAGTATTATTCTTGAAAGAAATGTTCCCAGATTTTCCTAATAGTGTGTCAACCTCGGTGTCACTCACGTTATGCTCTTGCAACAATGTTCCTGGAGCAACGCCTTTTATACAATGCTTGGTGAGGTATTCCTTTCAGAGTATGTCATTCGAGAAATGTATTTTGAACAATGTCGACTTAGCAATACCCTTCAAACACCTGCCTTTACATTGACGCTTGGAAGAGTTCCGGGTGTACAATGGGTAATATACAAAGCCTTTCAGGGAAAGCTGCTTGAGAGATGACTTTGAGCTATTGGCTAAAAACACCAGTGCCCTGAGATCAACACTAGTCTGACCAGGTCAATCCGGCTCAAGAGTGAAAAATTACGTAAGTGCAGATATGTTACGAAATGAATTGGATATGTGTGAATCACAGATGAAATGATCTGACCTCGATAACAATTCTCTATTATAATTAGGAAATTACCAACTCATACTAAGCTTTTGATTTTCATCCATATGTCAGATTTGTTCAGGTTTTCAAGACGAAGACCAGGGTATAAATCCGCTTCCTAAACATGATTCTGGTCTATAGATTCTCACAGATGTCGAGCTGACGAGCGGGAATGTTCAGTCTGATTTGAGAGAAGTGTCAACTTGTCCGAAATTCTACGTAAAACTCTCATTACAAGATGTCTTTAATTTTAGAGTCACGAAAGTTTGAAGCAAGTGATTATTGAACTTAACTCCCCCAGGAATAGATTCTAATGAAGAATTAATATGACAAGGGAGAAATTATAATATACTCTCACCAAACCACACCCGTATCAATGGCTTCCGAAGACTGAATATCTTCACCATCGTTCCAAAGGATGTTTGAAAGCTCAGCCTGGCGTTGTGGTGTAAGCTATAGACACTACAGTATTTCACCAGATGTACGAGTCTTATCCCAAAAGCTACATCTACTCATATGAACGACTGGAAACTATCTACCAAGCTATTCAGTAACAAGGATTACCTTAACGTCACATAATTTTCGAGATATTGTGAATATTCATAAACGTTTCGGATTTACTGATAAAGTAAACGTTCCTAGGAATATATATATATATATATATATATATATATATATATATATATATATATATATATATATATATATATATATATATATATATATATAATTCTAATACCTGTTTAGGACATATCAATACCAACTAAAATACAAATTACCAAATAATATCACAAAAGCTGGTCCAGATATGTGGAAGTGTGATTCAATATTGGTTAGCTTCGTTCACCTGTGTGACACAAGTCTCACTGAAGTCGATATGTGTTCTGTGTGCATATACATGATGGCTATAATCCTGTCATAGGCGATATATCTATCATAGAAAATGATCTTTTCAGCTGAAAATAACTGTATGAACATATTGACACGTCAGATGTGCCACACATGCTGAACCAGATGCACGATATTCATATTTATAAAAACGGAAATAAACAAACAAATATTGCAATACACACATACAAACATAATGATCAAAGAATCACAAAGCGTAACCCCCAACTTCATAACCACACACACGAAAATGCGTACATATTAGATACGTGGATGTTTACATATGTACTTGTAAACACGTAAACTAATACCATATTAGATACGTGTATGTTTACATATATACATGCATATGTACTTGTAAACACGTAAACTAATACCATATTAGATACGTGTATGCTTACATATATACATGCATATGTACATGTAAACACGTAAACTAATACCATATTAGATACGTGTATGTTTACATATATACATGCATATGTACATGTAAACACGTAAACTAATACCATATGGATATATCAGTCTCTGTCTATCTGTCTGTCTATCTATCGATCTGTCGGTCAGGCTAGTGTATTGTCTATGTTGGTAGACGGTACTTCTATTGTGATGTTGAGATTGACATAACTTTATTAAGTACTGGCACATGATGAGGGGCATTGTCTCCATGACATGTAGAGAAAAATCATATGTATATATATATTTTCTTTTTTTTTCATACTATTCGGCATTTCCCGCGTTAGCGAGGTAGCGTTAAGAACTGAGCCTGAGGGAATTCCTCACTTTGCTCCCTTCTCTGTTCCTTCTTTTGGAAAATTAAGAACGAAAGGAGAGGATTCCCAGCCCTCCCGCTCCCTCCCCTTTTAGTCGCCTTCGATGACACGCAGGGAATACGTGGGAAGTATTCTTTCTCCCTATCCTCAGGGATGTATTTATATACATACATAGACACACACACACATACACGTATGTATATATATATATATATATATATATATATATATATATATATATATATATATATATATATATATATATATATATATATGGGAGATCAATTATCAAATATGAACATTTAGTTTTCTCACTTTTTTCTCTTAATATTGATTCGAAGTTTCTGGACCCTCCCTGCATATGGCTACACCTCCAGTGAAGACTCACCCTCGAGCAGGTTGTATCGTTGTCAAAGAATAAAGAAAACTAAAGCAACTCATCGAGAAAAACTCCTCCTCCAAAGGTGTCCAACATTTCCCCACTACTGATTGTAGCGCAGTCTTGAAGGTGCTGGACCTGCCTGTGTTATGTGGTTAATCATTACTGAGGTGAGATCGCTCGTGCCTTGCCCAACCTACCGCCACATTTCTTGTACCTTTAATGATCTCTCTCTCTCTCTCTTTCTCTCTCTCTCTCTCTCTCTCTCTCTCTCTCTCTCTCTCTCTCTCTCTCTCTCTCTCTCTCTCTCTCTCTCTCTCTCTCTTTCTCTCTCTCTCTCTCTCTCTCTCTCTCTCTCTCTCTCTCTCTCTCTCTCTCTCTCACACACACACATATATATACCAAGGCGCTAGCCACATCGATCGCCGTCCAGCCCCTCCGCCCCCGCGTGCAGGATAAATACTTCATCACGGGTCATCACAGTAAGTAGCTCAACTTGTTTGTATTAACCTTTCGTATATCCGGGATAATTATATGGCAGGAAAACGGAGGTTTATATATACCAGTCAGGTTTCTGACCGTGATTTTCCAATGATGCAGGCATATACATATATATGTATATATCTTTTCTTTCATACTATTCGCCATTTCCCGCATTAGCGAGGTAGCGTTAAGAACAGAGGCCTAGGCCTTTGAGAGAATATCCTCACCTAGCCCCCTTCTCTGTTCCCTCTTTTGGAAAATTAAAAAAAAAAAAAAACGAGAGGGGAGGATTTCCAGCCCCCCGCTCCCTCCCCTTTTAGTCGCCTTCTACGACACGCAGGGAATACGTGGGAAGTATTCTATGAAATACTACAAGTGTTACTAACAACCTTTCTAAAAGGCCCTGCGGCCCACGGCTGCGCTACTACCCGTTGCAGGGAAATATAAACTCCTTTGAAGTGAGAAGTTCCTTGACGAGATCCGGCCTCGCGCAAGGTGACGTTTCACTAGCAGTGTAATCTCAAGCAGTAGGAGTCCGGTAACACCTCATCTGTTGCGCTCTTCTACCCATCCTATGGGCGGTGGCGCGAGTGTACAGAAGGCACAAATGATCCAGGCACAGTTTGTGCACTAAATAAACTGTACATTGAATAAATCATTTAGTAGTGTACGTGTTAAGTGAAGTTTACAACAGCCGAACAACGATAATTGAATTACGTATCAAGATATATAGAAAAAAACATGGACGATTTACAACAGGAAATATATATTTTTTTTCAAATATCCGACGTAGAATATTGCGAGTGATGAAATGCCTACATATATCTCTTGAATATTTGATAAGAGTAATGTGTTACTGGGCTCTGCCTGATCGTTGCGTTACAATGGAACACAAGTTAGATTGTGGAGAAGGTGTATGATCGTCTGTTGATCATGATTATGTGTGTGTGTGTGTGATCCATATGAGAATTTCGTCTCAGTTATTGTGATTTGGAGACAAAATCTTTCGTTCCTGTATCTTCAAAAAAGTTATAAGAATATACAAGTCACTAGTGACTGCCATACTTTATTCATGATCAAACGGGGAAAAAATATAATGTATTCACGTGACTTAAAACTCCTCACCATGAACAAACCCCTAAAACTCTCTCTCTCTCTCTCTCTCTCTCTCTCTCTCTCTCTCTCTCTCTCTCTCTCTCTCTCTCTCTCTCGACCGATTACTAACTGGATTACTTTAATGAAATCGTTTTATCCCCCGTAAGACTCTGTCTTCTATAACGAGTCTTAATGTATCCAAATAGTTCCCTCAGTATGGAATGTGTGGTCGACGTCAAAAGTTACGTATTCTGAAAATAAAACTGAGAACAACGTTCTGTGGAATATGGAGAACTCATTACCGAAATACTTGGAAACAAAAGAAAGATGTAATCTAATTTTCTTTGTTGCGTATTCACGAAAAAAACTCTTTCTATCTCTTACGGTGTCCGGGGAAAAAAACCTTTAGGCAATTTGGCTGTGAAATCAATTGTGGCAGTTATAAAGCTATTACTGTTTAGATTTATTCAGTGAAATTCAGTAGAATTTTGTTGAGAAGCAGCGGTGAAAACTGTGACGTTTCATAACATGGTGATGTGTACGGCATATTGTGAGGAGGAAGACATACAATCACTCAATTACTATAATTAAAAACGTTAATCACTCGGCAATTATCATCATGAAGAGGATTACTTTCTAACGTTATTCAGGGGAAACCCTTCGTTTTATTTCAATATTATTAGAAGAATGTGTTCTTTATAGGTTAGAAAATCTTATGTTCTTCATACCTCATTTTGACTACAAGGAAAAAGAAGAACATCTGAAAAGAAATTAACCGAGAACTCAGTGTAAATCATCGTGGTAACAATAAACTTAATAAATCACAATATAGATTTAGATGTATTGTCTTGTAATGATGTAGTTTGGTGCTTATGTTCAATTCATTTGTTCGAAATAACACTCTCGTATAGGGGAGAAAGAATACTTCCCACGTATTCCCTGCGTGTCGTAGAAGGCGACTAAAGGGGAAGGGAGCGGGGGGCTGGAAATCCTCCCCTCTCAATTTTTTTTTTAATTTTCCAAAAGAAGGAACGGAGAAGGGGGCCAGGTGAGGATATTCCCTCAATGGCCCAGTTCTCTGTTCTTAACGCTACCTCGCTAACGCGGGAAATGGCGAATAGTTTGAAAAAAAAAAAAAAAAAAAAGTATCGCCCCGTCTGTCAACCGTGTATATATATATATATATATATATATATATATATATATATATATATATATATATATATATATATATATATATATATATATATATATATATGTATATATATATATATATATATATATATATATATATATATATATATATATATATATATATATATATATATATATATATGCTGCGTCATTATTCCTATGTGTGCACACACACACACACACACACACACACACACACACACACACACACACACACACACACACACACACACATTAGCCTAAGCCAGATATCAAATTTATCGACCAGACCCGAGAGGAGGATGAACAGTTAGGATTAGCTGTGGGCTGAGAGGTGCTCCCAGGATTCGAACCCAAGTGATCTCGACCCCGGGGAGATTCGTTTTGACGCATGCTCAGTAGAAGCAGGGGCGTGGGCTGCACCTACCATGTTCATGGGCGAGGGATGGGAAAATGGTACTTTGCATACAGTAGATCGGTTAGGTCTTAGAAGTGTCGGGGAACATAAGTTATACAGTAATGTGAAACCAATAGAGGAAAAAGATAAAAAGAAATAGATAAAGGAGAGAGGTGGAGAAGGAAAGGAAAGATGATAAGACAAAAAAGTTAACAGAAGGAACGAAGGAAGAACATTTTGTATAAAAAGATTAGATGTAAAAATACGAGGATGAATGAAAGAAAAGAGGAATATATGAAAAAATAATAGCATAGACGAAAATATAGAACAGAGTAAAGAATGAAAAGATAAAAGTAGACAAATCAAAAAAGAGGAAGGAATGGTACAGAAGATGAAGATTATCATGATGGAAACGAAGGAAATGGAAATGGAAAAGCAAGAAATAGAAGAACAAAGAGGAGAGAATCATGATTAAGGTGACGTTGATAAACGAGGAAACGAATAGATAAGAAGAACTGCAAGAAGAAAAGGAAGAGAAGATGATGATGATGATGATGAGGAGGAGGAGGAGGAAGAAATATGTGGAGAACAGAAACAACAGATATAGAATGAAATGAATCACGCGATGATGAAGAAAAACAGAGAAAAATGAGGAATAAGGTACAGAAAATAGAACAAATAACAAGACAAAGAAGACAAAATGGTATGAGAAAGATGAGGGAATTGAGAGTAATGAAGTACATTGAATAATGGCATAATATAAGATGTATTTACCATCACTAATATTACAAAAGCCACAGTAATGTAGGCATGTCTAGCTCAGAGTCGACAAATCTCTGGCAATGCAAGACATGGCTGCCTGCAGATCTGCTGGTGATAACTCGAACTTATCGGTCCTTCCTGAACATCACAGTACTGTGTGGTGGGTGCTAGGGAGGAGAATGTTACGTGCGGGGGAGGAGCTGGTCCCTCCTACAGTGGGTCGGTCAGGTACACTCTGCTGCAGGTGTGGGACTTTTAACACTTGCCTGACAATCGAGACAGGTCTGAGGTGGGCTTGCCTCCCTCCCCACTATACCCTCCTACCTGCTTCCCAGACCTACATCGTGTCTCAGGTATGGGTAAATGCTTCTTCGACAAGCATTGCTCATGATGGATATATGATAGAATGAAAAGCATAACTAATTTATCGATATGTTGGTTATCATAACGCCAGCTTGGTTCGTTATCTGTGGTCTTTATTATACACTTGTAATGATGCTGGAGATATGGAAAGCTCACGAACTGACAGTACTCTGGGAAATGATATATACATCCATCCTTACGCACCTGCTGGTTAATGTGGGAGTAGCATTCAAATGTATATATCAGCAATGGTTAATGTGGGAGTAGCATTCAAATGTATATATCTGCAATGGTTAATGTGGGAGTAGCATTCAAACGTATATATCAGCAATGGTTAATGTGGGAGTAGCATTCAAATGTATATATCTGCAATGGTTAATGTGGGAGTAGCATTCAAACGTATATATCAGCAATGAATCATCCTAAACTCATCTTCGCGAGCCATGATCTTCCTTTGCCACTCTCGTGTTCAGTATTTTCGCTGATTTTCTATAATATGATCTGATTAGTGATCGATGTGATGAAATAAAAGAATATCAGACTTTGTATGTTTCTCACGTTTGCCTCAATCATGTTCTGGATCGAAGGATGTCATCTGTTGGTGTTTACTCTGATGAGGAGAATGTGAAGGGGAAGAAAACAATATTCAGAGGAGAAGGAGAAGAAGGAATCTTGATAATTACCATCATCATCATCATGATAATGAGACAATGAGGAAGAAGAGAATTAGAGAAAAGGATAAAAGGGAAGGAAACAGGAGGAAAGGGGAAGCAGGAAGACTATAAACAATGAAGAAGGGAGAGACAGGAGGACATTGAGGGAGAGGAAGGGAGGGAGGAGAAAGAAAATGAATAAAATCAGGTGAAAATGAAGAGGGTAATTAACGATGGTGGGACAAATGGACGATAATGGTTGTAATTTGGACAAGAAAAAAATCACACCATCTGATAGGAGTCACTAGTGTTAGAAGAAAATATCAAGATCATACCACAGCGAATGAAAGGGAAATATATGAATAAACACGGAGGAAAAAACTAGAATGATAATTTCAGAATCAAATTCATAAAAAAAAAGTTTTCACAACAACAAAGCCTATCACTACTGTGAACAGGACTCTAAGAAGTTATTCATTGATCGAAGGTGCGGGCAGCTAATGGTGTCTGGGAATTTCTACTCCTCTTGAACACTTATTATTACTCGCACTGAACAAGCAAATTCTGAAACTGATTCGTTATGCTATAAGTCGCAAATCTTTGTTCTAAAATGTGAGTTAATTGAGAAGACGTGTATAAATGTAAACACACACACACACACACACACACACACACACACACACACACAAAGAAACTGACACCCTGAACCTTGTAGATACACCTTGAACCTTGCATTCATAGAAATCCTTTATGGGGTTCACTCAGCGCTCAGGAAGTCAGCCCTAACCACCAGCCGGAACCACAGGTCATGAACAGTGGTGATGTGTGTTTGTCCGGGTAGTTGAGGAGAGGCCTGATGTCTTCAGTGCAGAAGGTGCACCTCGGCCATGAGGGCTCTTGCAAAATGGTGAAGAGATGGACGAACGTTGACATGAGAGTGTAAGTCGTGTTTCTCTGGGAAATGTATTTTCAGATGGATGTATGTCTAGTGGAATGGAGTTTAAGATTGGGTTGAGGGGACGATGGTTTAGTGTTTGTTAGGTCATTTCGGAGTGATTGTGTTTTGTCAGTGTGGTGTTTGCTCTGGGTGGGGGATCTGTGAGGACGAGTGAGGCTGGGATAACCTTTATATTTCTGCATTAAGGTTGGTTGGTGGTTATGACGTGGCCGTGATGGGGAAGAGGGTCGGCGATATTACATAGGCCTTCAGATGGGACTGTCATTCAAATATTGTTGCTTCGTTGATCAGGTGTTGAATGTTTATTGTTGCTATGCAGCAAGTGGCTGCTCTGAATGCTGTACATGTGCTGCAGGAGTAGGTAATCGTCCAGCAGCTGTATAGTTTAGGGTGGAGACATAAGCTATTTGTAGAGGATAGTGAAGGTCACTTTTTCTTGTCCAAAACAGGTGCCAGTGGGTGTTCTGAGGACATTTAGTTCATTTATGGACGTTGTGTTGATGTTTATTGGTAGCAAACGTCATGCTTGTGTCATATGTGATGCCTGGTATGTCTAGAGTTTCAAATGCGGATGGTTGATCATTCTGGGTTATGGGAGTGTGTAGGTCCGTTTCATATGTGTCACGGGTTAAATGGGTGACGGAGGGTTTTTGTGGGGACGCAGATATTTGGTTTTGTCCTACTTGCCTCATGTGATGCTGCATGCATATCGTTGCTTGTGTCGTGTTGGTGCGCTGGGATATAACTGTTCAGCCGTCTGTATGTGAGAGAATGTTCACTGTATGGTGTGTGGGAAGGTGGGGGAAGATGGCAGTCATGTAGGGAAAGATTGGAAAATGTTGGAGAAAGAACAGCTCCCAGTCGGACTCCACTGTAGAGCTTAAGAAGTTTGGAAGTGTGATCTCTGTGGATGACACCAGTCCGGTGACTTTCAATATATATATATGAATATATATATATATATATATATATATATATATATATATATATATATATATATATATATATATATATATATATATATATATATATCTGTGTGTGTGTGTGTGTGTGTGTGTGTCTGTGTGTCTGTGTGTGTGTGTGTGTAATCACAATTTGATCGGAGTTCAGACCATTTTCTTGTTTCACGCATCGCATGTATTTTTGATACATAGTGCACGGCAAGTTTCGCGGAGACAATCCACCTCCTCAGGATCAAACAGTTCATAAAGTTTTAAATTTCATAATCCTGTACATACTGTTACCGCCATGTCAGGGTATACGCTGTCATGATAGATATATAAATAGATTTGACGTTTGTCATATATATTTCTGAAGTTAATTTTAATCTTTATAAAGGACACTAGGACTTGCCCTCACTGCTGAGTGACAAGAGCAGCTCAAGGTGAAGAAGGAGTACAATCTGCTCCTTGATGCGCCTCCCAGAAGGACCCTAAGACTCCAGGTTAGTCAGACGTCGCTGCTGGCTGGACACCCTCGCCCGCAAGCTACCCTTCCACTGGCTCAGGCCCTACCATACCCTCCGCTTACTCAGCAACAGCGTCACCCTGCGTGTACTACTCTCTTGCTACCTCCTGCCTTTCCTTGAGCAAATATTTCCTCTCATGTACGACCTTCCAGCCCTGACGAGGTACTGGAGGTACTCCTCACGTCGTAAGCACAAGGCTACACTCCGCACCCTCCAGGTTAGTGCCTGCCACCTCCTCCTTTTTAGTCTATCGCGCCCCTTCAGGTAGCGCTCCCCTTCCCTCCAGTTATTACTCTTCACACCTCCACATAGAACCCCCACCCCCACCTCTCTCTCTCTCTCTCTCTCTCTCTCTCTCTCTCTCTCTCTCTCTCTCTCTCTCTCTCTCTCTCTCTCTATCTCTCTCTCTCTCTCTCTCTCTCTCTCTCCTTTGCACAAGTACTTCTAAGCGTCCATCCCTGTGTACACTTCACCCGTCCATGTAGCAACTTTCTACCTTGTTAAATATTTAAGAACTACCCACCATCCTCCGTCCATGTGACGGGCCTTTAAACCATCCAGGGAGTTCCCAAACGACCGTAGCTGGTTCCCTCCAGCTTAATTGATAGTTATCATACCTATTAGAAACAGCTCTGTCTATTTCTATATACCCGTCCACGTACAGATCAATCAAATGATAATATATCGATCATTTCAAATTACTCCTCCCTCAGATTTCCCTCAATACTCATCTGTTTCTTTGCATTGTAAACATGTACTTGGTATGTACTTATATGCATGTTTCTATGACTTTACTCAAATATAATACATTACCATATGTATTTACGTGTAGATGTAACCGTGCATCAAATCCGTGTAGCACACACACACACACACACACACACACACACATTACATATATGATCCTTGTACGTGCTCGCCTTTCCCGGTGGATAAGGCAGTATTAGGAACAGAGCCTCGGAGGACCAAATCGTCACTTTGTTTCTATTTCTTATCATAATTTTAGGAAGTGATAATACAGGATGAGAGGATTTCCGGCCCACGTTACCACTCCACTTAATCACCTTCAACGAAGCGCAGAAACAACGTTTGTAACATTCTTTCAGAATATCCTCTCCCCAGGAATATATATATATATATATATATATATATATATATATATATATATATATATATATATATATATATATATATATATATATATATTTATATATATATTTTCTCGTACTTATTTGCAGTTTCCTGTCTTAGCAAGGTAGCGTCACGAACAAACGTCTCAAAGGAAAAACCTTCCCTTGGATCCCTATTCTGTTCCTTTCGTTTGGAATGTAATGATACAGGAGGTGAGGAATCCAGCATTCACTCCTCTTACTCACTTTTTACAACATACAGGAGATAAATGGACATGATCATCCTTTCTCCCCCTCTATCACCAGGATAATGTATGTGATTACTATGCGTGTTATATGGGGAGACAGAGGTCTACGCTTGTGTTGCCCCGCGTATATATGCATCATGTCTTTACTCTTATTTTTTGTATACACAGACGCACGCCTCAGTCCAGGCAAAGTATACCCACTCTCAGACCATCCGCAAAGGAAGAATGAACAGCTGGGTTAGCTGTGGGCTAATTGCCGCGCCCTGGACTTGAACCCAGACGGACCCGTAGCGCACCACTGAAGTGTGTGTATATAGGTGTTACCGTGCTCCACCCGCTCGAGGTTGCGTCGCGCGTGGTCACTCTAGTCGGGGTTGTGACACTGGAAGCACGTACAGTCTCATGAAGGAACTTCTAACTATAAAGAAGGCTACATTTTCCTGCTGTTGGAAGGAGCGTAACCTTGCGCTGTCGGTGCTTTTTTTTAATTTCTAAAACTGGGATCGCTGGGTCATCACACACACACACACACACACACACACACACACACACACACACATCCTAGCCTCCGCCAGGTACCCAATTTATCGACGGCCCGGCTGGAGATGAGCAACAGCTGGGTTGAGTGTAGACCTATTGCCGCCAGCCACCAGGGGTTCGAACCTATGAGCGCGCGACTCCGAGCTCCTTGTGAACGCCTCACGCTCAGGATCATTAACCGCTAAACCATAAGGTCTACGAGGTCGTCTGTAACACCAGGACTTTCACACAATTTGGTCCTAGGGTAATTGTAAATTAACTTAGCACATAAAGAGAAAAAAGTCTTTTATATACTCTCATGAATATATATATATATATATATATATATATATATATATATATATATATATATATATATACATATATATATATATATATATATATATATATATATATATATATATATATATATATATATATATGTATATATATATATATATATATATATATATGTTACCAGGCTCCGCCTTCTTGAGGTTGCACCACGAGAAAAGACCTATGGCGAGGAGCGTTGGAAATACAGAATTTCTCTCCCTCCTGAATGGTATCTATGCTTTCCCTGCTACTGAGTGGAACGCAGACTTGGAATTATAGGAACCATTGGAAAAGGGATTCTAAGGTAACATCATGACCTTTGCAGAAAGAGCTACTATAAAAAATTATATGTATATATATATATATATATATATATATATATATATATATATATATATATATATATATATATATATATATATTATTATTATCTGTATATATCTATCTATGAGATTACTAATTTATCTATTCGTATATATACTCACTGTATACACTTACGTATTCATAAATATTCATTGGCTATATCCAAACAGGATGGCTGGTTAGATGGCTAATTTTGTCATTAAGGCTGACTGAATATGTCTGGGTCATTATAGTCAGCAACGCTAAGTTATAAACAGCAGTCGAAAGAACTTGCACACCTTCCTCAGGTGTTCCTGATGATCATCTTCTGACCATAAGCAATAATGATGTATGTTGGACGTATTTACAAATTCATTTCATAATTCTGTATTTTAAGACCTAACTTCGATGTGGACTTCTGTCCGTAACTGGAGCCTTCAGTATCAAAAAGATATATATATATATATATATATATATATATATATATATATATATATACTATATAAAATCTGTTATCTGATCATATTCTCTTTTTCAGTATATATATATATATATATATATATATATATATATATATATATATATATATATATATATATATATATATATATATATTCAACTAACAACTTGACCATACAGACATTAAGGACATGAGTGAAAAAAGACGTTATTATATGAGTGATGAGGTAGGTAGTAAGGGGTATGGAGGCAAGGCAAGGAGGGGCTGGGACCATGTTAGTCATTAGCATACACCTGTCACATATGTGGCTGTTGTGAGGTGAGTGTGGATGAGGCAGACAGGGAGGTGAGGCTGCTTGTCCAGCCACTCAGCTGCACCTACCTGACTGAGGACGGTGTGGCAAGCGGCCGTGATGAACGGCGATAACATCGGCTCCCTCGTCTTCCTCCCCAAATTCTTCTTGCTCCAGCTCCCCTTCTTCCTCCTTCTCCTCCTCCTCTAACTCCTCCTCCTCCTCCTCTTCCTCCTCGGGGAGGCGTGTGGGCCTAGCCTGCTTCCTGCGAGACATGCGTCTACCCCGCACTACCACAGTAACTGTTAGGCTCGAGCGGCGGCGGAGGCCAGACTCGGCACCATGGGCAGCGCGCGGCGGGGGGTGCAGTCGCCGGTCTCCTCTAGGGCTCCGTGTAGTGCTGGTGAGCTGCTCTCCTGCGTCGGGAGGGTAGCAGGCTGGCTGGGTGGGGCCCCCCTGCGTCACGAGCCACGCTGCACAATAAGTATGATTATCAATATGAGGGAAGATGACGGGTGGCGGAGGGTGGCGGTGGTGGTGGTGGTGGTGACGGGGCGGGTCTTGCTGTGGCGGAGGGCGGGGAGACGGGTGGCTGGGGGCGGGAGAGAGGCGGGGCCTTCCCACCCTCACCTGTGCCTCACCCACACACTCACACCTGCACACACCACCACCCAGCACGCACACTCTCCGCGCTCACACGCACCGTCTTTCTCTCTCTCTCTCTCTCTCTCTCTCACACACACACACACACACTTCATACATTCATCATACGCACATATACATTGTATATACCAACATACACACAGGTATTACAGGTCTGTTGTGAGTAATGTGTATAGTTAATGTGTAACATTCTGTCGCTAACCCTCCTAGACTAACAATTCCACATAAAATTATTTTACTGTTTTATATTACATAATTGTATTTCATGTTGCTGCTTACGCTGATCGTCTTTGATGTATTGCTAAGAAGTGTGGCCAGGTGATCGTATAGCGAATACCGATAATTAAACATCTCTATATTCAGCAAAGATTTTTTCCTAATCATAATTATTGAAATAACACATCTCAATGTATAGTGCATCATAATTGATGATTAAATATCTATGAATTCATTTATGCGTTTGCTTGTCTCTGGTTGCATTAGCAGCAGTGGGTGGGGTGCTTCCCTTATCAGTGTAACATTCAGTCTGAAGATTACCTTTGATAGAATAACTAAAGAAATGGATTACTTCTCTGAGCATGGCAAAACAAAACCCGCGTAATTTTCATAAATAGGACAGCTTTATGGGATGACGTTAAGGAAACATCAACTATGGCACACATTTTCACATCAGACGTTACGTATGAATGAAAAAATGGTACCTTTGTCATAGAGGACTTAAGAATGTTTTCCTGAAATTAGTGAAGGTACGAGAGAGTAACACATGCAAAGGTTAATGTTTACCACATAAAGTTAAGGAAACATCCTCCATGGTGTTGTATCTGAAGAAGAATTTATAACATATATCTTCATATAATACAAATACATTTCATGGGATGGAGACTATATATGTATCTCCCTTGACGATGTGATTATATCCGAAAGTGCACTCGGCTTATCGTGTTTCATGTTTCCTCGTGTTTATCAGCAAATACTAGATCACTGGCTTCACTGTTGTACCTGACGCTACCATGCAAACGCAGGAAATGGCGATCACTCATGATTATTTATATATATATATATATATATATATATATATATATATATATATATATATATATCCTGCCCCAGGACCCGCGTCTACTGGTCAGGATCATATGTCATAGTGTTGCAGTGTGCTTACGCGTGCATGCGCAGAGACTGCGGGGTAACTCAAGGGTGGGCCATTTTGATAACTGTTTCTTACTCTACACCTCTAAGCTTTAGAACACTTTACCCTCTCATGTCTTTTCCAGCTAGTATGACCTCACGAAAAAAATATGATGATGATTCATCTAAAATCTACAGACGTTTTTAGAGCAAGCCTTCAAAGACGGAGAAGTTACGGGATGATTTGTAGACAAAGGGAGGAGGGGAATTCCACAATTTCGCTGACCTTTGTAATCCTTTTGCGCTACCGCTCTCAAGGTGAGCATGGGGTGCACAATACACTTGCCAAGGCTACCGGCACAGATCAAATCACTCGCTGCGCTTGGAAAAATGGAGGTTGTCAAAACGTTCAATCTTCGTATGGCTGGTGTGTACACACAAACTATAGGAAGCACTAGTTATTCCTGATCTGTTGGTCCTGGTGTTTGTGTCTGGGACATACACACATCATACGAGAGTAGATAACTGAACTAATAAATGTTGAACAAAGACAGAGAAACAACCTCATAACATTTATAGGTATGATTGAAAGGAGGCGATACCATTAAATGAACAAGGTACAAGGTTATTGATCCCTGTGTAGCTGGGAAGGAGGTGGGAGAACAAAAATCCAACCTATATAGATATATTGGGTTACATCATTACATCTCCGGAGATGTGGAGGAACTGTTTACAACACAAATGCTAACATCTCTAGAACAACCCCTAGCATCTGGGGAGAATAGTTGTGATGTTATGATATGAGAGAGAGTGGAGAATACGGATGTGTTCAACATGTTAAATGTTACTGCAGGGATGAATTGTGGGGTCATAACATTTGATAGTAGAAAATAAGTGGGATCATATATATATATATATATATATATATATATATATATATATATATATATATATATATATATATATATATATATATATGTGTGTGTGTGTGTGTGTGTGTGTGTATGTGTGTGTGTGTGTGTGTGTATGTGTGTATGTGTGTGTGTGTGTGTGTGTGTCTGCTGTTCGTGTGCTTACACTGGTGTTTTCCCGTCTCCTACTCTTGTATGTTCCATGTCTATATTCATATGTATATATGTCTGCACACACACACACACACACACACACACACACACACACACACACACACACACACACATCCTAGTATAAAAATGAATGTGTGTGTGTGTGTGTGTGTGTGTGTGTGTGTGTGTGTGTGTGTGTGTGTCCATTTTTCTCAAAATGTCTATCTCTTCATCCAGGGAGTTTTGTCTCATCCTTTGAGCTGCCTCTGTGAAATCTGACACACAGATTGATATAGGTTAGCCCACTGGCCTCTACGCTCCCTGACTGCTCCCTGCCAGTGATCCTAGTCTGCTGGGGGAGGGTAAGCTCTTCACAGGTACACCCTAAAATTCCTTTTCGTTTTTGATATTTCTGAAAAAAAAAAGTTTGACGAAAAGACTCGGGAACCATATAGGAGAGGATGAGAGATGTCGAAGTTTCTGATCACACGTATTTCTTTTACTTCTGTCTTTTGTTTTTCCTTCAAAAATCTCCAATATATTCACTTTGCTCACTGTACGACGACGTAGCGTGAGGAAAATCTTTTAGAAATACTAGTTTAAGAAAAACGTAACTTGTGCTTCTGTGGTAAGAACATGAAGCTAACTGTTTGTATGAGCATCTGTATCGAGGAGGAAGGTTATGGAAGACGAGATAATGACGAGACCGTCTCGCTTGTCCTCAACACATCCTCACCATCTCTGTCCTCAACACATCCTCACCATCCCTGTCCTCACAACACATCCTCACCATCTCTGTCCTCAACACGTCCTCACCATCTCTGTCCTCAACACATCGTCACCATCCCTGTCCTCACAACACATCCTCACCATCTCTGTCCTCAACACGTCCTCACCATCTCTGTCCTCAACACATCGTCACCATCCCTGTCCTCTGGTGCATCTAGAATCATTGGTAGGTGACGTCATGCCACGGAGTTTCTCATGTATAGTTATAATGTTATAGAACTGGTTATTCAGTGTTGTGAGCGAGCGCACTGATCACTGGTATAGCGTAGTGAGCAACATAACAACCAATATAGGTTATCACAGTGTTGTGAGCTCAGGTACTAATCATGTTATTTGTGTTTCATATCTTTAGATTATCAGTTACGAATTATATGTGTGGTGTTGATCATTTCTTGAATTCTGTTAGATGATAATTATGATAATGATAGTATCGATGATGATGATAGTGATAATGATAATAATAAGGATAATAATAACAATAATAATAATGATAATAGTGATAATGATAATAATAATAATAATATAATAATAATAATAATAATAATAATGATAATAATAATAGTAATGATAATGATATCTATTATCATTTTTACAATTATCATTATCATCATTATATCCATAGGGAAAGAAAATTAAAAATAATGACTACGTAATTCTGGTGTACAGAGGATAGTAACTGCTGGGTGCGGGAGTGGGGCTGGAAATCCTCTCCTCCTGCATTATAACTTTCCAAAAGACGGAACAAAGAAAGAAGGCAACCCAAAAGTTTTCCCTTAAAGATCAATCACTCGTACTTGACGCTACCTATCCACCATGAGAAACAGGCAAGCAGCTATCATCATTGATATATATATATATATATATATATATATATATATATATATATATATATATATATATATATATATATATATATATACATATATATATATATATATATATATATATATATATATATATATATATATATATATATATATATACGTGCACAATACGGTCACCGAGTACGACCGCACCCCCCACACACCGCATTAGCCACCTGTATGTTCAAGGTGTTTGTTTACTTAACAAATATACAGCAATACATGGCGACCATCATATGCGTTTGGGCTGATTTATCTTTTCGAGATTTAACTCGACATATTACTCCAAAATCTTACATCAAGGATGACATGCTTTAAGGCCAGGTTCCTCAAGAAGTAAGGTTAGTTTGTGAGCGTTGTGGGAGACTATACAGCGCTTCTTGTGTGTGTGTGTGTGTGTCTGTGTGTGTGAGAGAGAGAGAGAGAGAGAGAGAGAGAGAGAGAGAGAGAGAGAGAGAGAGAGAGAGAGAGAGAGAGATCACATAGAATCTATTCCTTCAACTCACAAGCCATGCTCACTAAATAACCTCTCGTACCAGTAACTTAATTAAAAGCCACATTTGCAATTTGATAGTTCCACTGAACTTTTAAATGTTATACCGGCTATTTACATACAAAAACCAGCATTTTAAAAGCCACGTTCACCAATGATATAAATTGTGATAGACAGGCTAACACCTCTGTAGTCCCACAACCTCATACTATCTATAATACTCTCTGTATTTACTCATGATGAATCATATTGATTATTCAAGTGATAATATTAAACATGATAATTATAGTGGATAATGACAATGATGATTATAATCAAAAAATGTATTGACGTTATTGGTAATAATGACAATAATAATGATAATAGAATGCTAATGATAGTAATTAGAAACTGATAATGGTAATGATAATACTGATACTAAAATAATGATAATGATAGTAATAATAATGATAATAATGATAATAATAGTAATAGTAATAATGGTAATGATAACTATTATTATTATTATCATTATATTATTATTATTATTATTATTATTATCATTATTATTATCATCATCATCATTACTGAAATAATCGTGAATTACATTTGTTCATTTCCATCAGATATTCTCAACATGTTTCCTTCGCTCGCTCCTGCTGCACGCTGCCTCACCCAACAGTTACGTACTGCTGCTGGGGAGCTGCAGGTCGGCAGACCAAGACGCCGCTGACCTCTGGGGCGTTATCAGGACCAGCATTCACTCAAATGCAGTAAGTGTGTCCGAATGGCTATAAAACCTCTGGACCGAGTTAAGCTGAGCTGGACATGAGCAAACTGTGGCAGGGGAAGGAGGTTCTATGTTTGTTCTGCTTCTTGATCAACTGTACTCCCGCTCTACCTGCTCTATCATCACAAACTATAAAAATCCTGGTCTGCTGAGCTGCCTATAGCATCAGCAACCGTTGCTCTCTTTACTAAGACGTATTCGTAACTTCTCTTTACTGATATATATATATATATATATATATATATATATATATATATATATATATATATATATATATATATATATATATATATATATATATATATATATGTTTATAACTTCTTTACTAAGTTATTTTCGTAACTTCTCCTTACTGAGATACATTCATGGCTGTTCCTTATAGATGTATTCATACCTGTACTTTACTGATTTACATTCATAGTTGTTTATATTACAGGAATATATATATATATTCGTAACTTGTGTCTTGACCTACACTCACAGTTACGATTCTCCGTACATAATAATTCCCTAATATCTTCTTCATTAATTCCCTCTGTTTATATGATGGTCACCGCAGGTACCGAGTTCTGTACTTTCTGTACCGAGTTCTGTATTTTCCACTGTTTATACTTTAGTACTAGACGCATCTCGCCTGCCTTTCCCTGCTGCTTAACGAAGTGTTCCTCCAGTATGGATGCTGCCAACAGTCCAGGAGGGTAGTGTGTGTTGGTAGTGACGGTGTTTTATCGGCGGAATTGTGAACGTCGGGGTTGTTTACTCGCTGCCACCCTCAACACCTGGTCTGTTTTATTGACGGCGTTCTCAGCACTAGTCCTGTTGACTCAGCCCTCGTGACAACAGACCTGCTGTTGGCTGAACGCTTGCTGCTTCCAACATTTCCACCACTGGGCTGAAATGTGTCCTATGCTATGGAGACGCGGTCATCACACGAGGAGAAGGTATCCTGTTATGGTGAAAGACTTGTGCCACTGAAATAACTGTAAGGGACACCATGCTGCAGCATGATCCAAGAGAATGAGTTCTCAGAGAACAGATTCTACCAGTCCTACCAGACTCTAGACGTACGAAGCAAGAGTTGCTATGTAGAAGCCAACTTCATAATGTTGTAGGTCCAATATACCACAGCTAGACTTTGACAAATAGCGAGACTGGCCCTATAGACAGACGCTTTGCTGGATGGCAGGTTAACACTGGCTAGTAAGAACCAGACTTTACCATATGAAAACTTGCTTTACCTCCAGGACGCCGTTAGCCTCGTACCTTACCTGGAGTCTGACATCACACACACCCTCGAGCGAGCTAGTACCTTACCTGGAGTCTGACATCACACTCACCCTCGAGCGAGCCTCCTCCTCGAGTAGGTACAACGTGATGGGCTGCCACCGAACAGGGAAGTGTGTAACCAGTGCTACCTGGCTGGGTAGTGTGAGGATTAGCGACGATTACACAGCGAACCAGCACTTCAGTGGATGTCAGTTTTCACTCCACTGGGCCAGGTGTCTGTCTTTCTTCTTTCTGCCCGACGCATACGCTCGGCTGCTGTCTTTCAGTGCACTGACATATATTCTCTTCATGTCACACGCAGCGCCTGATGACACGTAACTAACACGACTCGTCGTTCGCAATCGTAGATTCTCTTGCGGTAAGCGCGACGCGCTAGCCTTGACTTTTGGCAAAATTTCGTCATAAACATTGATAAAGGAGTATTCATTTTGCACAAATGAATTTCAGATCATCACAGACAAATCTGTCTGAAATCTATTCGAACACAATGCATGATTTCAGAAGAGAAGCCACAAGTAGAACAATAACCAAGACGGAAAATCATTATAAGAAAATTTCAGAATCATAAACATACTCGTAGACTAAAGAGAGACAGCGCCACAAGTAGTTAAGTAAACAGAGTCTGTCAATCACGTTGTTTAGGAGGGCCCTAGCCGGGCCCTCAGTGTTGTCAAGGATATCTTCATTATTTACCATGTTTTTCCTTGTGACATCAGGCCAGGTAATAAACCTTTGAGGCTAAACTTAACCAGGCAGCCCTTGTTCTCCCCTGCCATCCGGTTATATTCACAAATCTATAAACTGAATGTGCTCTCGGACCCCCTCAGACCAGGCTGGATCTCAATGAAATTTGGGGACTATATGAAACCCTATGACGATGACTTGTGTTTAGGTGATTTGGTCTTCTTGTTGTCCGCAGTGACGATACCCGTCAGGTCTGGGTGAGTACAGATGGGCACAGGACAGCCTTCCAGACGACCCAGGTCTGCCTCCCCAGCCTAAGCTTTGACCAGTACCTGAATTACCGGAGGGTGACGTGAGACACCGTACGGGAGTGCAATACCACCATTGTGTTACACCTGAGGAATCAGAAGTGGCGACTAAGCAGTGCTAGCAACCTTGCAATAGCTACAGACCGCTAGTAACACAGCACCAGCAACTTATCAATATCAATATGATATCAGTAACACAGTACCAGCAACTTATCAATAGCAATATGATATCAGTAACACAGTACCAGCAACACAGCACCAGCAATATAACACGAGCAACATAACTTCAACATAACTTCAGCAACACATCACCAGCAGCATAATAACATCATGGTATCGGAACCAAGGGTGCAAAGGTACAGGAAAAGGCTAAAGACTTTAAGTTTGCCCACATTGAAAGAGAGAAGAGTGAGGGGTGACCTGACCACAACCTTTGAGTATTCAAAACAGGTCGATGGCTTGGATAATGAACAGTTTTCCTATATGTAGGGACAGCAACTAGAGGACATAATATGAAATCAAGTGAGAAAGTTGTTAAAACAAGATGTAAAGACGTACTTTTATGTCAACAGTGGTGGATGAATGGATCAGCATGACTGAGGGAAGGTTAATGCAGACGCTTTACATGAATTTGAGATGTACGAGAACAGAGGATGTTCAAGAGATGGGGCCCCACGTGTGTAAAACTCTTTACCAGTACAGTACAAACTGGTAGTTGAATAAAGCCAACGTATTTGCAAAACTAAAATCATCCACGATGCAAGCGGAATTATCACAGTATCAACATAGCAGTAACATAGCTCAAACTGAACAACGCCATCAGGACTAACAAAGCATCACTGAAGCACCAACACAGCAATAACACAGGTCCAGCATCGCAAAAGAACCAAAGGAATTCATACAGCAACAGACTACTGGGTCTCTCTGAGGTGGTTTTACGGCGACGGAATGTATCAGAAACTCACAGCACCAACAACACAGAGCCATTTAAAACCTCTGCACGACATAAACAAAGCTTCAACGTAACGCCATTTGTATAAACAAAGCGCTACATGACGCTTAGAAAGGTTAAAAGCTTTTAGAAATATGGTAGAGGGAGACGCTATGCCACTGACTTGACATAGTAGGTTGGTATGGCTATTTTTATCAAGAAACATTCTTCCATAACCAACATATAGTCAATACTTGAGCAGTGAAACGAGAAAGTATCTACCCTAATGCGTTACTGTGTTGCATGACCCACTTGCGTACTGCACACAGTTTGTTGTTACATCCAGTAGACACACGAAGGACCAGGAACCTCCCACTCACACTCATTTCCTCACTGTACTCATGACTTCAGACATTCAACAGACGTAAGAAAGAAAGGAAATTAATGGTTATCTTATGTATTGATGATAAACCTAATCATGAGTGGTTAAAGTCATCAAGTGGCTGTATATAAATCGTGTAATATTAAACGTTACCACTGCTCACTTACGACACCAGCTGCCTGGCCTCGGGTTATGACTACAACTACTACTTTGTAGGAGATATTCTGCTCGCGTCATCCCAACAACTGCTTACAACAACCGAACGACCAACACCTCAGTAAGGGCATGAGTAATAACCCATTGCATGACATACATGATAGATCTGCCTGTCACGTCTGTAATCTGAGACATTATGGACAAGATGATACTAATGGGTGGCATAACAATCAACTTTCCTTAAGGAACAACATTATCCAAGAGTGATACATTCTCTACGAGTTATCGTCACTGTTGCACTACTACTACTAATAATAATAATGATAATAATAATACCACTACTATTACTAATACCACCACTACTACTACTACTACTACTACCACTACTAATACTACTACTACTACTACTACTACTACTCTTGGATTGAAGTATGGTCCAGGTATAGCGTTGAGACCATAAGCGTTCTCACATCTTCAGAGGGAAACACAAGCAACCCACGCCTGCTGCAGCTGGAAATAGGTCACCATTATTGCCTTCAGTTAGCCTCCTCTGCCCAGCAGTGAGGTGTTCCTTCCCTGACAGCCGTTACATAACTCTGTGTCGTGGTGCTGCTGGTACGTGAATCATGCCCACCCACTCGCCAGGTAAGGTGGTGTGAGGGCTGGACTGTGATAGCAGCCTCTTTTCTTAGGATTATATTTTTTCCTCCCCTACAACCTCCACACAGAACAATACAAGATAGGACAAGAGGGTCTAATTTTGAGCCTTAAACTTATCGAACTGACATCATCATCCATATTATCATCCAAATATGTCGTCCCTTAATCCCGTTATCTTATCCTGACAGTCCATACCTCGTTCGCTTTCTTTGGTTCTACCCATATTCCTCGCAGATTAAAGGACTGAATAGGCTGCCAGCGTATCATCATGAGGTGTTCAGGCTCAGTCATTGTAATCAGACTTTACAGAATGTTTTTCTGTACTGTATCCTCTGTACTGTATCCTCTGTGTTTCCTGTAAAATACAGTATTCTCTCCTGGATTTGTGAAGCATCTCTTACTTCAAATGACGCATGAACTATTTGCTCTGCTGACAGGCCCTGTACTTAAGCTTAACAACCTAACAACACTAGTTTAGCTTAACAGCAATGGCTCTTCACCAGGCATCGTTGGAAAGAGATACAGATTAACAAAAGCTTCATCACAATGACCAAAGTTACGAGTAGTTTATCTTGGTGATCTGCAGGTTACAAAGATCTTCCTAAACAGCAAACGTTTACATAGAGCTTATAAACAAACGTTTCTCATCCACGTTCGATACACCTGAGTTGTTCATGTGCAAACGAGACGTCAGTAATATTTCCAGAAATATTCATACACTGCGGTGTAAGGTAACGCTGGAGAGATTAGGTACTCTAAGGAGACGCCTTATACTGATGCCATCACATCACACGTCGACCTTAATGTTCTCTGACCCAGCGGGGAACACAGCTCCTCTATGCACCTCCTCTATTCACCATTCAAGAATTGTTTACAGTGCTAATGCCTTCATTACGTCTTACGCTGGCCCCATTCTCTGGTCTCAACGGTGCAACCATCATGTATCTTACAGATTCTTAACACAGTGATGTACGCTACTATTTTCTCTGTAGTAGTTGACGTCAGCCCCGCCCAACCATGTGTGTATGGACAGTCAGGGAAGGTCTTGTGTGGGACTCCACCATATTATATGATATAATGACATTCTCATAGTCCAGCACGTAACGATCGTTGGTCGCTGCAGAAGCAAGTAATCAACGAACGACTTGCCCGCATCATTTGATCCTACATGTAGAGAAAAGGATTGAACAAATGCGATAAAATGTTATAATAAAAAAAAGACAAAAAAGTTGACTGGAAGGCAATGATCCAGCCGGACTGTTGTTGCGTGATGTACTAGTATGGCAACCTTAAGTTATCACTTCTTTTTAAAGTATGATGAGGCAAGGGAGGAGGTCACTGGGCCACTATGGCTACCGAGAAAGTCAAGTTCTGTTTGCCTGTCGTCATTCTGGCCACCATCTTTACTGATGGTCTCCTCCAGTAGGAAATTTGGACGTTAATTGATGATTCTTTTTTTCATATTTGTTCACCTTTTTCCGCATACCAGGTAGCGTCGGGAACAGAGAACGTCCTCATTTGTTCACATCTGATCCCTAGCTGTCATGTATGATGCACCGAAGCCTTTGACAAAAGTTTTGCCTACGAGGTTGACACTACAATATCTGAGAGAATATTCTACATGGCATAAAGATGCTTTCTCTATCGACGTCACTACACGTCTGTAAGAACACTGAGAGGAATTTTTCACTTTGTCGAAGTGTCATTCGTTCGTTTCCATCATCATGATAGCTCGTGGTTTAACAGTTCATCTGCAAGATCTTTCTTCAGGAAAATTGCTTTGCAACATTCCTGAGTGGCGATGCAGCAAGTTAGATAAATTCAACAAGGCCAAAAAGTAATTACTATCTATATTTCTTCTTAAAACTCGACAGCTTTCTATCAATCGATTGCAAATCATCTCAGTTCATCCCTACAACACAGTAATTATGTCTGGCATAACCACATCCTCCACTCTATCCTGGACGACCCACATAACGAGCATCTTAAAACCTGCTTCCCAGAAGCTAAAGGTGTTTATCTTCGAAATTCCGTTGCACATCCCTCCGCACGGCAGGTCGCTACGTCTGCCCTCCGTACTATCAGGTACGGTACGTACTCTAGTGTTGCCGCCTCATGTTCCACTTCCCTTGTGACTGTTGCCACTACTACCATCCCATCAGCCGTACACCTCTGGGCAGAGAGCGATGTACATTATCCTGTTACCAAGGGCTTGCTAACTTGGCTCCATGCCACAGCGTGAAGTCATATCACGCATTGGATCAGTGTCCACTCTCCACTCTGTCACCCTCACTCCGGGTCACCGCCTATACAACTGTGCTTTACTCTCCGTGTCATCGTAAACCTCATCCTCCAGTACTCCTGCTCACGTTCCATCTCCCGTCACGTAGCGTTACCCGTCACCCTTCAGGACTAGCTCCGTGAGTAACATAATGCACTAGCAGTTTGCTAGTAAGACCTCCTCCACCTTCAATGTCTTTCTCTAACTTGATCCCTTGTTTTAGTGTGCCATACCGTCACCAGTCTTTTTGCTAGACTCACCCAACTCCCAGCTATGCCTTACACGTCGCCACTCCACAGAAAGCTCCTCCGTCACACTCCCACCACACATCCTACCCAACTACGTATATCCTCCTCTCCCGGGCACACTCCCTCTCTCACCATATCCTTACCCACATGTCTCCTTCCTTCCCTATCCTATATCCCATCACCTCCTCCGCGATGCCTCCTTCATTACAAGTTTCCTACTCAATCATCCTTTTTCTTTGCCCATCACGACCTCATCTCTCTCCACCACAGTTATCCCCAGCACCACAACGCTCCTTACTATGAATTCATCTCTCCAAATATCTTCCAAACCCCGGCTTTACCTGGCCACCTTCCACCTTCTGTTCCTTCACCCAGCTACCCTCGTCCCCTCCACCAGCTCAGCGCCTGGATCCTCACCAACGGGATGACGTCGCACGCTTCCTCCTTCACATCCTAGTGACCCATGATGTTTGCTCTGAATATTCACTGTCTCTCTCTCTCTCTCCCTCCCCAGGCACGTGTGCACATGGGGCCTGACACAGGTATACAAAGCTGGCTTAAGGCAGATATATGCAACGGACGGCGAACATGTTTATACACATGATCTGGAAGAGTTCAATTTAGGTGACCTAGAAAGTTGCATACATGTGAAGGGGAACAGATGTATACAGCTGACCTCATCAGTCTAGTCAGTGGTTAACGTTTCACGCTGCCTTGTCGCACCTGGGAACATCCACACCCTTGAAAAAAATAATGTACCAGACGTGTGGATCCACCTGTGTTGCTGAGGACGCCAGTATGAGCACCCCTGGGACGAAGGCCCTGTGTACTACCCCCTTGTCCTGCGTTAGGTGAGGAGGTGAGAGGGCAGAACCTCCTCGGGAACCCTCAATATATATATTGGGATCTACGTGTTATGGTAGAATTCGTGCTTGCCATATGACCTGGTCTGTGGCAGGAGTTATTATACGCGGCTACAACTAACTACCACTAACCTGTTCGTGATACTAACGAGGGATCAACACGTTATTGATTGAAACTATCTGATAGCTGTGTCACAACGACGATTTGAGTCACAATATTGTTAAGGAATTTGATGGGAGGCGAAGCATGTTACAAATACTAGCACTACAGTCGTCTGGTGTGATGATACAAGATTCAGTCATCACGTCTCATATGGTCAGTAATGCTCATCACGTCTCATATGGTCGGTAATGCTCATCACGTCTCATATGGTCAGTAATGCTCATCACGTCTCATATGGTCGGTAATGCTCATCACGTCTCATATGGTCGGTAATGCTCATCACGTCTCATATGGTCGGTAATGCTCATCACGTCTCATATGGTCGGTAATGCTCATCACGCCTCATATCGTCGGTAATGCTCTGTAATAACTTGCTTATGAAGGATATTTCAGAGAGAGATACATGTACTGCATTACATACAACGGCACACATCCAACAATGAGCTTTATATAAAGCAAATTATTAAGACATTACTTTTAAATTCCCTGACTGAAATAAATCCTGTTTAATCATCACTAAACGTAGGACCATTATTATTCCACTAACCACTAGTTATGCATGCAAAACTATGCAAACTACCGGGACAACATTTTACTCCACTTCATCAGGTGTATAGAAGGGTTATTATACAGGACAGAGGTAACTGTATGTCCACCGTACACCTCATCCTGGGGCACTGATTATGCTGTCATTATGTAGAGACAAACCTGCAAACACCACATTCTCTCCATGAAACACACTGGCTAGGTTCCGTGTTTCTTCTCTCCCACGTCATACTGACTGATATCTGTAACCTCTAAGATCTGTGAGGAATTACAGATGATCATATCAACGTTCAGGTCATTACTACGTCAGCCGGAGTGCGGTCGTGTGCGAGACGGTATGACGTCTGACGTCAATAACATCGATAAGGTGACTGGACTTAACACTGTAAGTTGTGGGTTCAGCATCTTGCACAACTCAGTCACATATAATCAAGTCATTCTGGCAAAGACGATAGAAAAAGATGAATGAGAAAACCAGTTACTTGATCTATGTACCAATTGCCTTAATATCACTGTCCAATCAGACGGACCAAAAAAGCAGACATAGAGACAATCTGAGAGACAGTTAGATCAACAAACAGGCGGAAAGACGGACAGATAGGTGGACAGTCTGTTTACCAGGTTTTACTATTCCAATGCTTCATTGCATACCAACGTTCGCTTAGTTATGCAGGACAGGCGTCATTACTCATGTGTGTGTGTGTGTGTGTGTGTGTGTGTGTGTGTGTGTGTGATTACAATCTGTGTGTTACGGGGAGATAGTACTGCACTTGTGATCTGTGTGTGTGTGTGGTGTGTGTGTGTGTGTGTGTGTGTGTGTGTGATGGCTATGACTCACGATTCGGTTGCCTGTGTCGTTTCAGATACTATATGATAAAATAAGTTAATGATATACATATTTTCGAGAGTACAGGGCCACCGATAATTCATCTATGCATTTATTGATAGATTTGATCATTGATAAGAATAAGGTGATAACAGCGCTAGATCCCTCCTACCCAAACCATTCTATAACTTACAACCAAACCCTAAGTAGTTACTATGAGAAGGTAACCTCTGCCTCATACTTCTACAACCTCTACTCACTGACCTCCTCACCCCCCAAAAAAAATTAACGCTAACAGATGACAAACGTATTGAAATAACCAGACAAGTTCTGAATGACCAACCTCTTAACTCAGTCTTGCACTCCAATGCACCAGACACCCATCAGAAACCACACTTCCCAGACAAGCACGAGTCACTCTTTCGCTTACAGTTTGTACATGACCCATCACTGCAACATTACAAGATCCTTTATGCCCATAAACGAACTTCCATTAAGGAGACACCGAGCACTTACCGCTCTATTGTCCTGCACTTTCTGCACACACACACACACACACACACACACACACACACACACACACATTTTATGACCTATGGTTCCAGCCAGTGGACGCGGCCGGCTTCCTGAGTGCTGCAGGAACCTCATAGGGATAAAAGGAACTCCTCGGGCAGGCAAGATAAGGTAAGGCATATGTATATATATACGTTTATAAATACTTGAATGTGTATACAAAATAAATGTTCACGCATATTTGATGTATGAGGTTCAAGTTGCTTTATTCGGTAAAGATTAATAAGAAATATAACCGATGAAAACGCTGAGTTCTGTGCCAATACGTCGTACGTGGAAAGTCTCCTATGTGGGCAGAGGCAGACAACAGACAGAGAAGCTGTTCTATATAACCTGTTGATTTACATATCGTTATGAGGTGAAAGACATGTAAGCAGTGAGATCATCTCCGATGACTTAAGGTAACAGTGCAGAAAAGGTGTAAGAATAGCCAGCAAAATTCCAGGCTTCACTGGTAGGGCATTTAGTTTTGAGTCTGAGAAACTAATCTTTACTCTTTACGATACACTGGCGCGTCCTCGCCTCCAGGTCTTGTAACTCTACCGGGAAAACTACATTGATTGAAGCGAGGGAGTACAACGGCGAGTCACCCAGATGGTTCCTGGCCTGAGAGACAGATCTTAAGATTGGTTCTGACGACTTTAAGAGATGGGCGAGTTGTCTTAACACAGCTACTCATAATCATCAAAGGTTTCGACAGTCTTGATCTAAGCAGTTACTTAAGAACTATTGGCACCTCACCGTCTTGTGGATGGGTTTCCATTTTCTCTTCAGAATAAAGTTTTGAAATGTAGATTCTGAAGACTAGAACTGTCTGATTTTTGAATTGCAGTAATGCATATAGAGTCGAGGGCAAACACTTTACTTCGAATGAAGCAAATTGTCGTTTTTTTCTCATCATGATTGTCTCCGCTGGGGATAACATACAAGGAAGAGTAAATGAGAGCAACTTTATAGATGTATTTAAAGACTTGACAAGACGAATACCTCGCTTCACACGTCCACAATTGACGTTATTTGCGCCTCTTTTTTCATAAAACTCTGCAATCATTTTTCCTTCGTTATCTATGGCTTTGAAAATCTACACATAGAGCTCTATGCTTCTGATCTCTTCTACTATCAGAGACAGATTCTCAAGGACCCAGTGGTCTATTTCTATTTACATTCCATTGTGTGCCTTTGATGTTTGACGCGAAAGCAACTCGAGAGAAGACTTATCAAATTAGAGATTAGAGACACTAAGTTTATTGGAGGAGGAACACCACTGCTTAATTTGACTCCCCCTCTTCCGATGAGGCCAGGTGTGTGTGTGTGTGTGTGTGTGTGTGTGTGTGTGTGTGTGTGTGTGTGTGTGTCAGCAGTACTGAACAATGAGACGTATGGCTCCTGCCTCGCTTATTCTAGTCATTCCGCTCTGGTAACATGAAAAAATGTTACTAAGCCGATCCTAGCGATGTTGTATGGCGAGGGTGTTGTTGTTGTATGGCGAGGGTGTTGTTGTTGTATGGCGAGGGTGTTGTTGTTGTATAGCGAGGGTGTTGTTGTTGTATGGCAGTTATCCATGTAATGTACCTTCCTTCTTCCCCTCCTGGTAATACGGCTCCTCCCAGGTCCCAGGATCTCCAGACGAACTCAAGCCTTCTTATGCCAGTCTGACATTAAGTAAGTGATGGATACTTGATGGATACATCCCTTCAAGGTGACGGCTAACGGTATCTTCTCCTTCTTAGTTACGTGAAAATTTTGCTGTTTTTTTCTCTTTGATTACGCATACCTTTCAACTCTTACCACACTAATGTCTTTCTCACATCTTCCAATATCACATACAACCTCGACAGGACCTAGCGGTCAGCTACTGTTTGACTTTCTGTGTACGTGTGTGTCTTAAAGTATGAGACAGTCTGTTTAATGAGAACATAACCATATGTTACTCTCCGTGATGTATGTGGATCTTTGAGTATACCTGTAGATTTTAGATGGTAAACAAGTTCAGGCCAGTGAGCACCATGTGTCTACCCAGACAGTTTGGTAGAATATCTTCATAGGTAATAGTAGTAGATATATACGTGCGTAGATAGGTGAAATCCTCTCTCTCTGTCTCTCTCTCTCTCTCTCTCTCTCTCTCTCTCTCTCTGTTCCTAAAGGCGCCGGTTCGAATTACGTTGGTAGAGGTACTAAGTATATGTATGATCATATCTCCATTTTATATCAGCCGTCGACTAGTTCCTTGGAAAGCTTACGAGTATAATGGACATCAATACCAACTCAAGAGTTGGCAAGAAGAAAACTTGTGAACATCATCTCGAGAAATCTGTTCTCACCTTCAGGTTATTCACGCGCCACATATCATCTTGGTCTGCTTAACGCTACTCGTAAAAGGATTTCCCGGAGAATCCGATCATAATAAAGGCGTCCGATGATCATAATAAAGGTGTCCGATGATCATGAACGTCATTCAAATCTTGGATGTCTTCATGGTTGTCTCCTCTGCGAGTATGACCAGAGGCAGTAAAGCAGCCACTCGTGGCACAAATAAAACAAGACACTCGTTTCCTTAAAACGCTTCAGTGGCTTTCTTGGTTGGTTTAGGCGAAGCTAAGAACTACGGCGAGGGTATGTCTTCGTGAACGTTAATCTTAAAAAGGACCTTCTTAGTCCAAAAGAGTCCATCATATTTCTGCCCTGCGTGGAGCGCACTTTCGAAACTACAGGAATCCAAGGAAAATGACTCCTAGGTTGTATGGCTTAGTGGTAAGGTGATAAGGTCAGTGTTCCTCTGTCCACAGTGACAGAGGGTACTAGAATGGCCCACCGTTGCTCCTCATGGTAGGAGGGAGAGACGTTGAGGTGATCTTGAATCTGAAACACAAAGGGTCATGGAAGGACTCGTCCAGACCCTCACATAGTTGCAGAGTTGGCTGTAGTGGCGTGACTCTGCTGGCCACAAAGGGCTCAGGAGCTGCCCCCATGGCCCATGACAACGACCAGGAGAACGAGGGGGAATATCCCCGTTCGAGTAGGGTCGAAGAACCGGGAGAGCAGCCCTTCTCTGTGTGTGAGGGCAGGGTGCCGGCAGGTGACTCTCCGTCGTCAGAAGAGAGAGAGAGAGAGAGAGAGAGAGAGAGAGAGAGAGAGAGAGAGAGAGAGAGAGAGAGAGAGAGAGAGAGAGAGTGTGTGTGTGTGTGTGTGTGTGTGGCTGATACCCCCGGGCGGGCGTCCCTGTACCAGTACGACGCGAGATCTTGAGGTGGTTCCTCAACTCCGTAGAAATGCGACTGGACCCCTCCCTCATCCAGACCTATGGTCCCGGACCTGGCCACCCTCACCCCGCCTAACAAGACAGAGTCTAGGAAGCTGGCCACCTGCGCCCCGTCCAGTAGGACCCTTGGCCCAGAAGATGGCCAGCCGCGAGGGCCTCGCCCAGCAAGACCCATGGTCCAGAAGCTGGCCACCGCGCCCTGCCTGGCACGAGAATTCATAACCGCGTGAGGAGGCTCCTCCGTGTTGGCCTTAGCTAAACAAGCCAACAAAGGTGGAGTCCGCCGCTGACGGCTGACCGGCAGGCCAGCCAAGCAAGGGTTTAGGTTACAGCTAAATTATGCTCATTATGCTCCCTGATGTTCCGCCGAGTATAGCCAAGGATATAACATGAGCCGACTATACCTGCGCTGGCATACCATGAGTATGTTTGTTTTGGCCGGCCCGCTGACATGCCATTGTGAGCGGAAAGGGAACCAAAGTTGGATTTGATCTCTTGTAGATTTTTTTCTCTGCAGGTCTTGAAGGCTTAATGAGGCGCACAATAGATATGTGTGTATGTCTACGAGATTGTTGAGTGTTTGTCTACTCCTAAACCTTCATCATAGCTTAAAAAAAACTCGATTCTCGAGATAGAATGTTTCTCTTTAGACTTTTGTAACTTCTGTTGATTTAAGATATGTCTCCTAAGGTGACGTATTGCATACTGACATGAGATATCAACGTTATTTACCATATTTGATCCTTCTGTCATATTTATAGAGGAACATACGAGGAGTCAGGAATGTTATCATTATGCATCGAATGTCAGGCATTGTATGACGTTGCAGTGTTTCCCATGAGAAGGAGAATGTACACCTCGCCTTCTTCTCGCATCTTGAGGCGAGGTGGAAACCGTCGTGGAGACATCAACGACCAGGGCCGGTGCCTGACCTGATGCCAGACACGCCTGCTGTCCTCAGGGAGGTAATGCCCTCACTAGGTGTCCATCAACCACCTCACACAATTCTTTGACTCAGGTCACGTGCCAGACAAACGATCTCTTCAATGCAGACCTACATTACGTCAACACTGGGGTCACATACTCACAACGCACGACGCAGTACAAGACCATTCGTAACACACAAGAGACATAATCATAACATACAAGTACAGACATTCTATGGTAGGAGGACACACACACACACACACACACACACACACACACACACACACACACACACACACACACACACACACACACGAATCTCTGAGGACTTACGTACGCCTGGGAAACAGAATCACCGAAGTTCGATGACGACACAAGACATATTCAGGACACAGGTAATGGTGCGAGGTCTCAATACGGTGTTGTGAGAATGTGCTGAAAACACGCTGAAGTGTTAGGGATGGTGAGGTATGAACATATTCAACATATTTACAAGGATTCGCTCAAGAAACACTCAAGTCCGACAACAACACACTCAAGACTCCCGAGAGGCCAAAGATGAGGTGTTTAAGATTCGTATACAGAACAAACATCTGACATTGTTGCACTCAGAACAACATTTTTCGACCAAAAATCATATATACTGATTAGCTGAATATAAACACATGATCGAGATATAACTCACTCAGCCAACACCCACGGCCGATAATGACAATCAAGACCTACTTAAGCCTAGCAGCAGAGACGCGGGGCACATCCAGGACCAAGAGATGACACACTCCAGACACACCCACGGCCGAGAAGACACCGTCAGCACACACTCAGGGCCGGGACTGCTACCGTGCGAGGCACTGATGACAAAGACTGACCTTGGACTGTGAGAACCCACACTGGACCTACAGTAGCCTGGTGAGGGCGAGCCTAAAAGAATGACACTCTGGATCAAGCTGGACACTCTTACGATCACGAAATGTTACTCAAGATCATGAATGACTTCCCCAGGAGAAGAAATAACACGCTAAGGGGCAAGAATGATACTTAGGATTAAGAATAACACGAGCATGACCTAGAGTGACCGAGAATGACACGCTCGGTACAAAGAATGACAGTGTCAGGACCAGTAATGACACAAGACTAAGTATGACATCTTAGGAGCCGAGAATGACACCGAGGATCGAAGACGATACTCTCATATTCACAAATAAGAATGGTAATGAAAAATTCTCTCATAAAGAATGACGCAATGAACTCTCACTCAGACCAACATTACATTCAGGATTAAAAAAAAAAAAAGACGAACCTGAGAACTGATAATGATATGCTTAAAGCCCAGAATGACACTGAGCATAATGATCAGAACCAAGACCAGAAGTTACCGCCTCAAGGATGAAAATGACACATTCGAATCTCACTCAGAACAAAGAATGAGACTGAGAATCAAGTATTACATGACCACGACTAAAGATAAATGTACTTAGAACTAAGGAAGACACTTGTGGGACCAAGAATGGCACACTCACGACCCGGATTGACGTGTGAGACTCAGGACACACTCAAGGCCGAGGAAAACACACTGAGAATACACTCAGGTCCAAGAGTGATACGACTTGGTCTAATAATGGTACTGACGAGGACTTACAGCAATGACACAGGGCAAGAGTGACACACAGACAATGTATCAACTAAAGGCTGGTGATGGGCAGGAGGTGATGTGTTGTTGGTGATGGTGGTGGTGAATGTCCTTTGACAGGGCTGGTGAAACGGGAGGAGAGGCGCTGTGGTCGAGCTGTTGGAGGTAGTGGAGAGGTGCTGTAGCAAGGCTGGTGGTGGTGGCAGTGGTGCAGTGGTAGACCTAGTAGTGGCTGAGTAGGAGGAATGGTGAGGGTGGCAGTCTTGATGGTGCTAAAGATAGTAATGAGGAACCAGACGACAGTCAAGCGAGCAAGTGACTTGCAGAAGGAATACTCATGAGAGGGAGGGACACACTCAGAACAAAACTTGGCCACAGTTTGAAAGGAGGACACAGTGAGGACGTGGAGAGGCTGGGTGAAGTACTGGACGCGTCTGGCAGGTCACTCACACAAGTTGTTGACATTCCTGCTCAACTTGTGGTCGTTGTACTTTTAACATCAAAGATTATGTCTATACGTCCAGTGTGGAAGGTAAACATAGTGTGAGAGAGGCATCGCATAGTGAGTGTGCCGACTGACACAAGGGCGTCGTGTCTAGTGCTTGAGTGCCTCAGATGTGCCACGCCCTTACTGCAGCAGCAGAGAGGATCAGAGGATCATGGATCCTTGCATCTGGTCAAGCCAACGGGTCTCTGACAAGAACTGTTTGGTCCTAAACATGATAAGTTGTCTGCCGTTCTGTTTTCTGAACGAAAAAATCTGTTCTTTGGTGCGGATTTACTTTTTTTTTTTTTCTTTTAGAATTGCCAGAGCAGAGCAGAGCAGAGCAGAGGGACCGTTTCCAACGCTTATTATCACAGCATATTTTCCGTATGTGTGAATAAGGTGACAGTTTCATTCAGTGTTCCTGAGAGTAAGATTTCACAGCGGTATTGAGTGAGGGAAAATTTGTCGACGTCAATAATCACAGGAAACAATTCATGTTTGGTGAGAATAAATGTCTCATTAAATGTGATGAGAAAACTTTTTAAATTTATGATCGTAAACGTTTTTGTTGACGTTTTATAAAACAGACAACATTTACGTATGAATATTTCTGTAAAGTTACAAATACGAACGATTATATATATCAACCTGACTGATCACAGTGTAAGATTCACAGATTATGTAATGTTGAGGAAGTACATTCCTCTGCTCATCTAAAGTGGATAGTTTTGAGAGGAAGGTAGCTATTGGTTCCGTATATACATTATACATACATACATATATATATATATATATTATTTATCTATGTATTATTTTGCTTTGTCGCTGTCTCCCGCGTTAGCGAGGTAGAGCAAGGAAACAGACGAAAGAATGGCCCAACCCGCCCATATACACCTGTATATACATACATGTCCACACACGCACAATATACATACCTATGCATCTCAATGTACACATATATATACACACAGACATATACATATATACATATTTACACAATTCATACTGTCTGCCTTTATTTGTTCCCATCGCCACCTCGCCACATATGGAATACCAACCCCCTCCCCCCTCATGTCTGCGAGGTAGCGCTAGGAAAAACACCAAAGGCCCCATTCGTTCACACTCAGTCTCTAGCTGTCATGTGATAATGCACCGAAACCACAGCTCCCTTTCCACATCCAGGCCCCACACACTTTGCATGGTTTACCCCAGACGCTTCACATGCCCTGGTTCAATCCATTGACAGCACGTCGACCCCGGTATACCACATCGTTCCAATTCACTCTATTCCTTGCCCGCCTTTCACCCTCCTGCATGTTCAAGGCCCCGATCACTCAAAATCTTTTTCACTCCATCTTTCCACCTCCAATTTGGTCTCCCACTTCTCCTCGTTCCCTCCACCTCCGACACATATATCCTCTTGGTCAATCTTTCCTCACTCATTCTCTCCATGTGCCCAAACCATTTCAAAACACCCTCTTCTGCTCTCTCAACCACACTCTTTTTATTTCCACACATCTCTCTCACCCTTACATTACTTACTCGATCAAACCACCTCACACCACATATTGTCCTCAAACATCTCATTTCCAGCACATCCACCCTCCTGCGCACAACTCTATCCATAGCCCACGCCTCGCAACCATACAACATTGTTGGAACCACTATTCCTTCAAACATACCCATTTTTGCTTTCCGAGATAATGTTCTCGACTTCCAAACATTCTTCAAGGCTCCCAGATTTTCGCCCCCTCCCCCACCCTATGATCCACTTCCGCTTCCATGGTTCCATCCGCTGCCAGATCCACTCCCAGATATCTAAAACACTTCACTTCCTCCAGTTTTTCTCCATTCAAACTTACCTCCCAATTGACTTGACCCTCAACCCTACTGTACCTAATAACCTTGCTCTTATTCACATTTACTCTTAACTTTCTTCTTTCACACACTTTACCAAACTCAGTCACCAGCTTCTGCAGTTTCTCACATGAATCAGCCACCAGCGCTGTATCATCAGCGAACAACAACTGACTCACTTCCCAAGCTCTCTCATCCACAACAGACTGCATACTTGCCCCTTTTTCCAAAACTCTTGCATTCACCTCCCTAACAACCCCATCCATAAACAAATTAAACAACCATGGAGACATCACACACCCCTGCCGCAAACCTACATTCACTGAGAACCAATCACTTTCCTCTCTTCCTACACGTACACATGCCTTACATCCTTGATAAAAACTTTTCACTGCTTCCAACAACTTGCCTCCCACACCATATATTCTTAATACCTTCCACAGAGCATCTCTATCAACTCTATCATATGCCTTCTCCAGATCCATAAATGCTACATACAAATCCATTTGTTTTTCTAAGTACTTCTCGCATACATTCTTCAAAGCAAACACCTGATCCACACATCCTCTACCACTTCTGAAACCACACTGCTCTTCCCCAATCTGATGCTCTGTACATGCCTTCACCCTCTCAATCAATACCCTCCCATATAATTTACCAGGAATACTCAACAAACTTATACCTCTGTAATTTGAGCACTCACTCTTATCCCCTTTGCCTTTGTACAATGGCACTATGCAAGCATTCCCCCAATCCTCAGGCACCTCACCATGAATCATACATACATTAAACAACCTTACCACCCAGTCAACAATACAGTCACCCCCTTTTTTAATAAATTCCACTGCAATGCCATCCAAACCTGCTGCTTTGCCGGCTTTCATCTTCCGCAAAGCTTTTACTACCTCTTCTCTATTTACCAAATCATTTTCCCTAACCCTCTCACTTTGCACACCACCTCGACCAAGACACCCCACATCTGCCACGCTATCATCAAACACATTCAACAAACCTTCAAAATACTCACTCCATCTCCTTCTCACATCACTACTACTTGTTATCACCTCCCCATTAGCCCCCTTCACTGAAGTTCCCATTTGCTTCCTTGTCTTACGCACTTTATTTACCTCCTTCCAAAACATCTTTTTATTCTCCCTGAAATTTAATGATACTCTCTCACCCCAACTCTCATTTGCCCTCTTTTTCACCTCTTGCACCTTTCTCTTGACCTCCTGCCTCTTTCTTTTATACCTCTCCCACTCATTTGCATTTTTTCCCTGCAAAAATCGTTCAAATGCCTCTCTCTTCTCTTTCACTAATAACCTTACTTCTTCATCCCACCACTCACTACCTTTTCTAATCAACCCACCTCCCACGCTTCTCATGCCACAAGCATCTTTTGCGCAATCCATCACTGCTTACCTAAATACATCCCATTCCTCCCCCACTCCCCTTACCTCCTTATATATATATATATATATATATATATATATATATATATATATATATATATATATATATATATATATATATATATGCTGATAATTACGAGAAAAACGAAATACAAAGTCTGACTTATCATGATTAATTTTCTTTGTGGTTATCATCAAAGACTAGATCACACGCACCACTGTAAGCTACTGCAATATCCATATATATCTATATCTAGATCTATCTACCTATCTTTCTTATAAATTTTCCCCTGGGGTGTACATAGCAGTGGCCACAACCTATTGTTTATCAATGAAGGTCCAGGTCAAGGAGGCGAGTCACTCGGGAGGCAGGGCGGTGGTGGTGGCGGTGGGAGGCTGGGACGAAAGTTTCCAGTATTGTTAATGTGTAAGAGAGCACGTGGTGTAGCTCCCAGGACAGAGCGGGAGGGACATACATATGCTGAAGAGCGCGGCAAAAGTCTTTTACCTGCAATACTTTTGGGTCGCGACGGACGAGAGGGCGTAGTTAACTTGCAGATGTATAAACTGTTCAAGGTTCATCCTAAACAAGACTTAATTCTGGTAAATTTTGGTTCCAGGAAATGCAGTTACCTTCTGCTAGATCAACTCAAGAACCAAGCGGGTTCTCTCGTGGATGAGAGGGATAGACTCAACGCTCCTGTCACACAATCATGACAGATGAACTTGTCAAAGATCATAAACACCTTAAGAACGTACGAACTCATATGAACATCCGCTAGTCAGAGTAAAGAAGATTATGCAGACAGAGGCGTGCGCTGCGCACTTACATAGCCACATGTGTTCCTGGCATGGATGGCTACTCAGAGATAACCTGGTGTATCTATCTCTACAGTTCTGTGTATACCTGAACACTACAGCCATCGTCAGGGATCAACGCACATCTAATACATGGCAATATTGCTGTAGTTGTTGTCTGTAGAAACAGCGTAAGAAAGTAAGAGGAGCGAATAAAAGAAAGAGTTTGTCTAATGTATTGGTCAACGGCCCTGTCTGCTTCACTACTGAGACTAATGATAAAAATGTTGTACAGAATTCGATTTGTATGAGTTAAAAGTACTCTGATGCTGCCACTCAGATCTTCACTTTGTCTCCCTACATCATCCCTATCTAGGTACTGGTCTCCCTACATCATCCCTATCCAGGTACTGGTCCCCTTGCATCATCCCTATCTAGGTGCTGGTCTCCCTACATCATCCCTATCCAGGTACTGGTCCCCCTACATCATCCATATCTAGGTACTGGTCTCCCTACATCATCCCTATCCAGGTACTGGTCCCCCTGCATCATCCCTATCCAGGTACTGGTCTCCCTACATCATCCCTATCCAGGTACTGGTCCCCCTGCATCATCCCTATCCAGGTACTGCTCTCCCTCATTGTTACTATGTCACCGATTTTCTCTAGACTCTCACTATCCAGGCAGTATTCTTCATTATCATATTACTAACCAGGAAGTGACCCTTTCACTGTCTTTACTATCCAGACTCTGATTCCTCCCACTGCTACTATCCAAATACTGATCTATTATGATTATCACTATTTAGGCCCTGATCCGACCGCCCCCTTCATCACTATCCACACACCTCTCATGTTGTCACTTGTCTTCTACCACGAGCACCTTCTCGTTCACACCAGTTCTCACCATGTACCCTCGACACTCTCTGTCAATTTCGACACTCGCTTCTCGAGGCTGCCACCAGAGTTGTACCATCTCCAAACAGCACATAACTTTCCTTTCAGACGCCTTCTCTCAACTCTAGCATACTGAAAACCCACCGTGCATTCCAAGACCATGGCATTTATCTCCCTCATCGACCCGCTCATGAACAGATCAAACAGTCAAGGTGACATCACACACCTTTGATGCAGACCCAGTGCCCCATGCAACCACTGACTCTTCTCCCTTACAACTCACGCAAGCGTTACTTTCCTTGCAAAAACTCCTCACGATATTCGGTAGGTTTCCTCCTGCAGACTGGTAGCATCGCCACAAGGCATCTCTGTCGACTCATACGATTTTGCTGAGTCCATAAATACCACATACAAATCTTTCTGTAACTATTCTCGCACAAGTTCTCCAATTCTTCAAAGCAAACTCCCTGTCCACACATCATCTACCGCTCTTTAAACCTCAATGCTCCTCTCCCATATATGTACATATACATATATATGTGTGTGTGGGAGAAAGAGAGAGAGAGAGAGAGAGAGAGAGAGAGAGAGAGAGAGAGAGAGAGAGAGAGAGAGAGAGAGAGAGAGAGAGAGAGAGAGAGAGAGAGATTATGTGTGTATGTACGTGTATAAAGTACCCTGCCAAAGACTCTTTGGCAGGGTACATGCATCCGATGTCTTATCTGTCTGATGATCGTGATGTCCAAGTTTAAACACACACACACACACACACACACACACACACACACACACACACACACACACGCAGTGTAAAGTTAGGGTATTGCCCTGGGAGCGGTGGTCTCCACCAACCTGGCTGTACACCCAGGGTAATAATGGGTAAGAGCGTTTGATCTGGTCCGTGTCCCTAAACATTCTCATGCCTTATCGCAAATGAAGATTGACTTTGCTCTTAAACAGGGCGACAGCACAATAGTTGGACGCAATAAAACCTTTTATATTTGTTTAAGAGTATGATAAAAACGTAGTCGTTCGTAATTAGGTTGGGAAGATGTGGGCGCAGGTGCCCGGGATTTCATCAACCACGACGATAGGAAATGTAATATAGCGTCTAGCGACCCTCACATACGAGTCGCAACTCCTGTTTAAATTTCCTTAATTAAGATCCACATTAATGTTGATGTGGGGTGCATTTTCTGCGGCCCTTATAGCCCTCAGTCCTCTCGTGGTCAGTGCCCTGCTGCCAACGCCTCCCCTGGGCCAGTTCTTACTAAACCACCCTCCCACTGGCCAGCTCTCCGCTTGCAACAGATCCTCTACTCAATACCTTGCTGTCAATTTCTTAGCCGGCCTCTCCCTCGGGCCAACTGCTCCTACACCACCCTGCCTCTGGCCAGATCCCTGCTACCAAAGTCTAGTCCAGTCTGCTTTTCATGACACTAAAATCAGTTTCCAAAGCACCCACGACGTCCATCCTTTGTACCTGCAGAACTAATATCTTCATCCATCCTGAATGTAGCTCAACCAAGTCCTCTTTCCTAGGTGAGTAATTGCATAACTGTCTGTGCTGTAATTTTGAAGACTAACAAGCAGCTGGGAGCGGAACCTATCCCTGAAGATGTGTTACCTCAACTGGAAAGATATTCAGTTACTGGTCGAAGAGATGATCGGAAAAGCAGGTCATATTGCCTGACATATCTCTTGCACTTCGTCATAGCCAGAACCTGTACACATTGTGACCCTTCTACACTCCTCCATCATTTCCAAGAGGCTTTCTCCCTGTCCATAGTGAAAGATGTCGTGGACAGCCAGAGGCAAAGCACCAGGCGTCTTACTTCTGCCCAGACACCTTTGATTGCCTAGACCAGCCACCGTATGCCAAAGAAGGTTCAGGTGTCAGGAAGCAGGAATTCCATGCACAGCGTTCTGCCAACAGGAACTCCAACATAAAGATTCATCTACGATCTTTGGTGATACCATTTACTTCGTTGTTCATTATTTCAGGAAGGGGAAATGTGCTTACAAAGGTTCTATTCAAGTGAATATCTACGGGAATTCCAGCGTAAGATATATCATTAACATGGCTTTGTATGATCCACTTGAGACAACGCGTACGTATCTCAGAAATATTTTGAGACACTCAGTAATGTATGACAATAAGCAAGTCTCAGTATTCCACTGAATATTTCAAATAGAATTTTCAAAAATTCAAAGTGAGTTAGCTGGAAGAAAATTTAGATTTATAAAACCTGATTTAATAAAGAATTTTCTATTTACAAATAATTTTTGCTCTGGTGGTCGACGGCATCTCATGTAACACAATACATCGTACCTTGAGGAATGTCTGTACAAAGTCTTATGCTCTGATACCGTCTGTCACGAGGTTTTCCCGTAGTACCTGACAGTTCAGTCCGTCTCCTGCTGCCAGCTCTCCTGCCAGAGTTTCTCTCGGGCAAGCAGCTCCCCCCCCCCACACTGCCCCTCATTTTCAGGTCTCGCCAACTCGTCGACCAATCGCTTCCTTGACCACTGCAAGTATAACTTCCTCCGCGATCATTTCTCTGTTATCAACCGCTTGGCCAGCAGCCCATCTCGCTGGACCTCAGCTGTTGCCCCAACCTTCTACCTCTCGCCAGTTTCTCATTAACCAATCTTTCGATACAGCTGGTCCGAGACCACCTACCACCTCACGTCTAATTCCCAGCTGCCAGCTCCTCAGCTAACCCTTCGTTCGGGTCGCCAGCTCATGCACTCGGCCAGTTCCCTGCTACTGGCCCCTCGGCCAACGCTTTCGTCAGCCAAGCGGACTCTACACCATCCTGGTTCTTGGCCAGTTCTCTGCTGCCTACCCTTCCCACAGGCCAGAACTGATCTTGCACACTCCTTGCTCGTGGCCAGCTCCCTGCCGTAAGCCCCTTGGCCCAACCCCTCGTACGGGCCAACCAATCTTTCACAACTCTCATCCCGGGCCAGCTCCCCACAATCAGCTCCTTGGCCAACCCCTCCCACAGGCCAACGGATCTTGCACAGCCCCCCTGACGCCAGCGGCCCCCTTCCCCCGGCCAACCCTTTACGCGAATAACCTCTCTCATCTTTTTGCTTCTTGATGCCACTGACTACGTCCATCATCTCTTCTGTAACGTAACTTTGGTCGTATGTCTGCTAGCTACCTGAGGGCGACTGTCATTAAGAACAACACCTCACTTTATGCAAGGTTCATCAGTGAATATTATACAGCCAAAAACAGAAAGGTAGTCCAAATTATTGACTAGCGTCAGATGAATATGTACTTTTAGCTACATATGTGATGTACTCAGACGACAAATAATGTACAGCGTTCGACATATTCTTACCAGCAACAGATGTTTCAAGACAAATGTTCTTTCTTCAAAGCAAGTTTCAAATTAGTGACAAAATTATAGATGAAAGGTGGATGGCATAACTGTGCATTCAAGGTCTTAGGGTGTGGTTAGGGGTATACACTAGAAAGATAATCTAGATTATTATGAGAAAGAATAGAGACACAGCCATAAGTATAAACCGGTTTCTAGCGTAGCCATACGGTACTAGAAAAAGGGGAATAGTTCATATAACTCTATTTCTAGATCATCATATCGAAGAGGAGTTGTTACATCCTGGGAACCAGACACTTGACTGGAAATCTTACAGCGGAATCAGACCCTAGAGCAGCGGTGTGGTCACAGAGTCGAGGCAAATAGATAACGCAGTAGTAAGGATCTTAAATTGAGATGCGATCCTGGAGCAGAAGCATGATCCTTGAGTAGAGGAGGCAAAACTCTTGAGCAGGGGAAAGATGCTGGAGTCAAGATAGAATGAAATAAAAAGAGAGATCATAGAGAGGAGATCATGGACATCTGAAACTACTATCCTACTGTCGGAGAGTTGAAGAGCATATTGGCGTGGTAAGGCAGGTAAGGACAAGGCTGGAGGGTGCTAATAAGACAGAGGTTGTGGGGCAGGTAAGGGCAAGGCTGGAGGGTGCTAATAAGACAGAGGTTGTGGGGCAGGTAAGGGCAAGGCTGGAGGGTGCTAATAAGACAGAGGTTGTGGGGCAGGTAAGGGCAAAGTTGGAGAGTGCTTATGGAAGCTCAGGACCAGGTGACTGAGGCCTGACGTCGTCCACCACAAAAACTGACAGGCTTGTGTTCCTGTGACCTTAGTGAAATAAAGAAAGTGACAGCTCAGTCATTCAGACGGCAAAACACTGGTGTGTGAGTGAGGGATGGAGATGGAGGTGGTGCTGGTGTGAGGAGATGATGGTGAGGGGTGGTGGTGGTGGTGGTCTGAGGGGAAGATGATGGTGAGGGATGGTGGATGGTGGTGGTATTTGAGGGAAATGGTGCGGGGGATGCCGGACGGTGGTGGTACGGTATGGTGTGGTGTGGTAGTGATTGGCGAGGGAGACTGTAGTGGCTGTGGGAGGAATAGCTTCGGGTTAGGGAGGTGAATGATGTAAACTTGAGAGCATAGGGTGTTTGGGGAGACGGTAGGAGGTTGAGCATACACTGGTGGGTGGGAGACATTGTGATGGGGGTGGTAGAGGAGATATTGGTTGGTGAGGAAGATGACAGTTAACCAGGGAAATGAAAATAATGATGGACGGGGAAGAGGGTGGTGCACGTCTGGTGATAGGTGAGGGAGATGTTGGTGAATCGAATGTGGTGTTGTGTGGGGGATTATGGTGGTGTGTGGGAGAGATGATAGTGGATGGGGAGATGTTTGTGATTGGGAGATGATGGTGATAGGATGGGTGGAAGAGATGGAAGTGCATACAGTACCTGCTGAGGTCAGAGACTGGCATCAGTGTTGTAATAAGACTGTACGGAGCTGAGGAGACCTGAGACGTCACCTCTTATCAGCGGCTTTACGTAGATCAACAAAAATTCCTGTTGGATATTTATCGTCGTCCGGCGCTGAGTATATCAACATGTGTATCGTAAGAATAGTATCGCGGTTACTGCTCTGTGATACGACACCAAAATTATCTCCACGCAGTATGTTGTCTCTAGTAATAAGCTAATGTTGAGACGGTGGTGGGTAGAGATGGTAATGGCGGTGGCAGGTTGTATCAGGCGAGATGTTCTAGGATAGAGTTACCGTAGTGAGTGAGGTGGTGGGGTTGTGAGCCTGGAGACGGATGCGGGAGGTGGTGGTAGGTCGCAGCGGAGGTGAGGTGAGTGACGGTGGTGAAAACTGATTTCGGTGGCGGAGGTAAAGGTATGGTGATAACTGACGCTGGATTGCCTGTTGAATGGAGACACGAGGTCAGCCAAACATGCTCGGCTCCCACTGGTGATGCTCGGTCGGGCTGACTGGTCAGACGGAGGGGAGGTGGGAGGAATCATATGGGGTCAGTGTGGTGGGGTGAAGGGTTGGGAGAAGGATGGAGAAGGAAGAAGGAGGAAAGACGAGATTGAGAGAGAGAGAGAGAGGGGAGCGGAGGAGCAAGAGTGGAGAAGACGAGAGAAGGAGAGTGTATGGAAGAGGAATTTTGTGGATTGTGGAAACTAAAGAGACAAGAGAGGGATGAAGGGAAGATGAGAAGGAAAGGAGAGGTGGTAGAGAGGAGGGACGTGAGGTGTGCAGATGTGGGGGAGGGGGGCGTAGGAAGGAGTGTGGCAAAAGCAGAGTGATGGAATGAAGAAAAGGAGGGATGTAGGATAAAAAACAAGTTAGAAATGAAGAAAACAGGGAAAGAAGAGGAAGGAGGCACGGAGGAGGAGACATGAACAAAACAGCAGGAGAAAGTGTATTAGAGAATTGGATGAAGGTAAAGCGCATGGGATGCATTAGTAGGCTAGGGGATGGAGCGGGGACAGGTGAGAGTGGGTAAGGGCCGGAGGGTAAGGGAAGGTTAGTCAAGGGGTAGAAGGGATGCTGCTACGGCTAGGAGGAAAGAGATCGGGAGGGGAGGTTAGGTAGGGGGTAGAAGTGGTGCTACTACTGCTGACGGGGAAGGGAGGGAGTGGGAGGCTATGTTCACGTACGTGGGGAGGAATGGGGACGGACGATCAAAGGACACTTCCACGAGGACAGTGATATGATGCTACATCCTCACTCTACACTGACGGAGACGAGGTAGGGGAGCAGATGGCCACACCCCCTCCTTCACCCTCACCAGCAGGCAGGAGCACAGCCGTACCACGTAGTGTGGATGACGTAGACGTAGTGTGAATGACGTAGACGTAGTGTAGATGACGTAGACGTAGTGTGAATGATGTAGACGTAGTGTGGATGACGTAGACGTAGTGTGGATGACGTAGACGAATATGAAATTTTCATTGGAAAGAATAAATCGAAATCCCAATCTTGATCTGACAACTCACCATACAATCACATGAAAAAGTTGAAATACGTGTGAATCAAACAGTCATTCTCCGGATCACATAGACACTGAAAATCATTATTAAAGTATTTGTGTACCAGTGATGTGTGTGTGTGTGTGTGTGTGTGTGTGTGTGTGTGTGTGTGTGGTGTGTGTGGGTGTGGTGTGTGTGTGTGTGTGTGTGTGTGTGTGTGGGTGTGTGTGTGTGTGTGTGTGGTCAGTCTTGCCTCTGACAGCTTCTGGTGAGAGTTTACACCACTGTCTTGCTGTTACTGGGGGAGGGGATGATGCTAGGCTGGGGTGGGGCTAGGGGTGCTGCTACTGCTGGGGGGTAGGGGCAGGAGGGGTGGCCAGGCTGTGTGTGTGTGTGGGGGGGAGGGGTGCTGTTACTTCAACTCAACTACAAGACTTGGGCCAAACTTTTTACACTTGTGGTTAAAAAAGTCGTCGACGCAATTTTTTTTTCTTAAGACCTTTTTTTCTTTTTCTGCTTTTTGCTTTAACCTTGGTGTTCTCTGGTATCTTGCTGCTCCTCTGTAAATAGCAGGTTGTAGCTGTTGTCTGCCTGACTGTAGCTTGAATCTTGCCTGGCTATGTTTGTCTGTTTTCCTCGGCAAAAAAATCTCTACACTCGTTACTACGTGAATCATATATATATATATATATATATATATATATATATATATATATATATATATATATATATATATATATATATATATATATATGTGTGTGTGTATGTGTGTGTGTGTGTGTGTGTGCGTATGCATATATCATCCCTAGGGATAGGGGAGAAAGAATACTTCCCACGTATTCCCTGCGTGTCGTAGAAGGGGACTAATAGGGCGAGAGCGTGGGGCTGGAAATCCTCCCCTCCAGTTTCTATTTTTCCATAAGATGGAACAGAGAAGGTGGCCAAGTGAGGATTTTCCTTCTAAAACTGTCATCTGTTCATGACACTACCTCACGAACGCGGGAAATGGTTACAGAGAAATAGAAAATGCCACGTTCTGCAAGACTGTTTCATCGTCGTTCGAGGAGAGGGAGTCCAGTCTCTGAAAGGAACTTCTTGCTTGAAAGGATTCCATCATTTCCCTAATTCTGATTGTAGCGCAATCTCGAAGCTGTAGGAGCCCCATGAGAGAGAGAGAGAGAGAGAGAGAGAGAGAGAGAGAGAGAGAGAGAGAGAGAGAGAGAGAGAGAGAGAGAGAGAGAGAGAGAGAGAGAGAGAGAGAGAGAGAGAGAGATACATGTTTATGATGCATTGTGATGATAACTAACAGAATCTTGGCCATCATCACCATGATGCTGGTATTCAGAACGGTCGGAGGAGGGAAGCAGACTGTGTAACTGGGTACAGCTGAAACCACTACACCACCGAGACAACCACAGCAACACACGTACACACTTCACCCTAAACCTTCATCGATCACTTGAGCCACGCATCGTCTGCGGTGATCTGCTCTGAGCATCATCGCGAGCACAGGCGACCAGACCCCGTGATATCCACCTCAAGCTGAGCTTCGGAATGTCTTTTTTTTTTTTAATATTACAGAGGACAGGTGCAAGTGATGACCCAGTGGCACGGGGTGTCATTCTGTCAGTTACTGCTTCTAAGTAACCTCTGGACGCAGGAACCTCATCGTGTTATGGTCAGGTACCTTCTGAGGATGAACTTTTGAAAACTGAATGTGAAACTCTGGACGAAAATGTATAGCTTGATTGTCATGAGGCATCTTTCCCTCACGCTTATACATCCCCTCATGAACGTCTTCATTCCACCGTCACCTCACGTCTAACGTAAAAAACTCCGCAGCTTCAGGGTCGCTACATCTTCAGGAAAATGACCATATAAATTAGCTGAACTCTACCATAATTCACCACAGCTGGTGCAAACGACGCTCTCTATCGATCCTGCAGTTTCTATACAGATATTCAAACAATGGTGATATATTTCTTCATGAAATCACACACAAACGCACACACAGACATACAAACACACACATACATCAAAAAAGAGAAAAACACTCACAGACACCTAAACTCACAAATAAACTTACACAGACACGCAAGTTCCAGCACAAACACGCACACACGTAGACACACATATCAAACACTATAATACAAACGTGTTTACACGTTGACTCACCGCAGAAGATACGGTTGTAGCGATAAAGTGACACTTGGAAACATACCAAAATGGACAAAAGACAGGCCATCAAACAGACAAGGATTACTAGCTTAACTGATACACGCACCAATGTCCAGAGGCAGAGAACAACACTACCAGTCTGACACATCACATGGTGATCATTAAGACACGGAATTAGTTCAAGTATCTCACACATATGATGATCAACACGCACAAGTCTTACCTCACAGGAACCTTCATGCATCGTGCACATCTACACTCCCACCCCCATACCACACGCACCCTCCCGCACGACCCTAACATCTCACGCATATCCCCATAAGTCACGCACACTCCCTCTCCCCTACCTCACGCACCTTCCCCAATAAGCCAACGTTGTAGGAGTACCTTGGCAACAGGTAGAGACCACGAGCAAGACTACTGATTACCCGTAGGGCTAATTTACCAGGTTCCTTGGCCTATGTTTTCACCGCTACCGCCACCAACAGCTGGAGACATATCTACGTAAGTATTAATTTCTGAGAAGGAAATGTGTTTGAAATCTGATATATAAAGAAGAATCTCTGAGAAACGCAAGAAATACTTCAGCGTAGACGAATCAAAGTAATGATGCATTTTGGTCTTAAAAATCCCAAAAATTAATGGATACAAGAGAGCACAAAAAGCAACAGGTAAATGTTTGGTAAAGCAGAATACGTTCAGAAGCAATAGGATAAAAAACTTTGGATTGTTGGATAACCAGTAATGATCTTATGTATACAAATAAATGCTCAGGCTCATGATATCATAACAACCAGAATATCAAGTTTAACAGTGAGAATGACAGAGTATAAAAGGCGAGACGCTTTACTTCTCTCGTCAAATGTTTGGAAGAAGCTATTCATTTCTGGTCTTCAAACTTCATCTCAGAGTCGAGAAAAAATTAGAGCGAATGCAAAACGGAGATACAATTCTATTTCTGACACTTAGAAATAGACCTCAAAGAAAAAGACAGACAAAATAAAAATATCTTAATCTTAAGAAATCAAACTGCCATTTTGAAAATCCAAAAACATTTCGGTAATATAAGTTATGATCATTATCCTCATTCAACAGAGAAGCAACAACCTGCAGTAAATGGTACGATTCGAGACCATACATGTCTTGATCCACTGGTTGGGAGAGGTTTGAACTCCGACTTAGATCAACAGCTTGAGGATGTCATCACATGGTGGTGTGCATTCAGTGCTTCTCTGTAGCTTCCTCGTTGGTTGGGAAATAACAACCCTGCTCCTGTGTCATTCTTTCCTGATAATAACCATTCTGTTGCTATGAGTCTTCTTGGTATGGATGTCATCATGGGGGCTATACATCACTTCCACCTTGCTCAAACACCAAATATTGCCCTGGACCAACACTGTTTGCTGATGGTAAACAAGTCCAGAATTTTATGGAGAGAGGAAGTTTGTCCTTATGTTCGGAGGATTCCATAATGATATGACTACCATCAGAGCCGCTGGTGAACTGTTCAACGGACGTGGTTGGGTCAGCAACATTGCAGATCTTAATGTTCCTTCAGCTGTTGCTGGTAACTCGTTCATAGATCCTTCGCATAGAGCCAGAGCGAGACATACACACTAAGTTACTGTGTACTGCAGCATCATATCTATAGTGATTCCTCATATTCCATTATGAGCCTGTAACCAGCTGTTAACCTTACATAACGATGCACAATGTTGTAATCGAAGTATCCACAAGTTGCCTACTGATCCTAGGTCATGGAATTAGAACTTAACTTTCCATTGTTTATAAGATCCTTTCGAACACCTCACCTTGATCCGCATCATCTGTCACTCGTTCGGCCACACCGGGTGTTTGCTCCAGACCAGCAGTTTTCAAACTCGGTTCCGCGAATGCTTGATGGGGGTTTGTGGGGGCATTTCGTCAGATACAGAGGATTCAGTGGCTTCCAAAAATTTTGTGATCCTCTGCTGTAGACCACGTAGGTTCTACTGGATAGCTTCCCTGTACATGTAGATATAAGACGAACCTTCAGCTCAGTGTCCACGAAACGTCTGCACGCGGCATCTTCCTTGTGAAGATCTTCCCAGAGACCATTTTCATGTTCTGTATTGGATCGTGAACATGAGATAGTGGAAGATATCAGAAGCTCAGATTCTTGTGATAAATGTAAGAAGGTATACAGATAATTCAATAAGAATTCCCTGCGGTTTGTTGATGAGACTAAGGTGGTGCAAATAATGTAAGTCGTGGACATGAAGTGATTTATCAAGTCTGTCCTTAGCTTAACGTCACTATAGTTCTGCTTTCACCTATCTAATTGGCTAATCGTTCCATAAATTAACAATCCTGTTGAAGAAAACTACGTCGCCTCATTCGAAGTAAAACGTTTGCCCACGAGTTTGTATCCATTATTATGAGTGAAATCAGACGAACCAAGTCTTAAGTAACTTGATATGTAAGATTATCAAAGTATTTGATAATTTTGGATACTAGTATCAGATCATCTCTTAACCCTCTCATTTCTAAGCCAAATAGATTCCAGTCGTTTAATCTGCGCTCACAGAATTTGTTTCTGAGCTGGAGATCGTCTTGGTAGCTCGACGCTGCCTGTACTCTGTTCTGGTTAGGTCTTTCCTCATGTTGGGTGACCAAAACTGATCACAATATTCAAGATGGGGACGAAGCTAGTGAGTTGCAAAGAGTAAGGATGACTTCCTTGGACTTAAGATGTGAAGGCTTTACCAATGAATTCAAGAATGAGTATGATGGGAATGTAAAGATTAGTATAAGTATGACGGAGGTATTAAGGCTAAGTATGGAAAAGTACTTAAGAGAAACCCAGAAGAACATAGTCCTCAGCACGAGATTGTGTCACACAAATATCAAGGAGGCCACAATAGTCTAAGCTGGGAGGCGCTCGTGCAATGTATATGCTGCGAGGGACAACAGATGAAGGAGAAGAGAGATCACAGCTATACTGTGGATCTGGCAGGCATTCGCAACTATATTTCGGCAGAAGACTCGTCTTTGACAGCCACAACCAGCCTGTGTTAGGGAATCGTGATGTTATCAGCACAGATGTTTGGGATAGACACATAGTCTCCCCTCAGCAACCCTGGGCCAAGATTCCCCAGTATGTCAGTTATCTCCTCAGCCATAATAGCGACCCTCTGAGGTTAAACCTTGCACTGCTCAGGATCAAGGTAAAGGATTTAGACATGAATAAAATTCTTGTACTCATTCTCTTCTCATAAGATCAGTTCTTCAGAGAATCTAAGAAAAGTTAGAGTTTATAAGAACGAAAGACTTCAACACCGTCCCTACCTGGCGCAAGGCTCTTAAGCAATATTAAAAGTCCAGACGATTTTTCTCATCGTCTCTTTTCATTCCTATTCATGTTCAAACTGTTTGACGACCTGCTGAATAGCGTTGTCGAGACCTTACTCTCTTCGTCCATTGACTTGCGTAACTCAGGGAGCCCAACAGTCGACCCGTATTTGCTTACGAATACAGCGAGTCTGATCAGTTAACCCGACCACATTCCTCCCTCCACCTACACATCAACATAGCCACATGTCTCCTGTATCCACCCGCACCTTAACATTCCTACTTTACCCACATATATACCTGACATACTTCCCCTACTCACATACAACAGATGTGTCTACACATAAATGCAAACAACACACCATTTGCAGCTACAGTACTCACTGATCAACTTCTTACTTTCTGTACCTACATATCATTACAGCTGTATCATACATCCTGGATTCACTAACTGACGTAGTCAAGTACTTGCTGTATTCTCACAGCAACACAGCACAATACCAGCCCTACCTACATTTGCAGAGTCACATACTATCTTCTATGCTTAGATGTCAACATAGTTATGTACCATCTATATCAGCACATTAAGATGTGCTTATTCTTGACCCACATATTACTACAATCTAGCATCTACACAACGACGGAGCTACATGATTCTTAATATGTGTCATATCCATCTACCTCATACTCACATATATTGGTATAGCCACATACTTTATGTGCTCACACATCAACATAGGCTCATACCTCTAATATTCATATAGCATTATACAAACTTCCTTTACAGTAGTATAGCTACCTATTTTCCTCACCTGTACGTTAACCTAATCTCATATTTCCCATATCTGCACACCAATACAGGCGCACACTTGCTGTAACCGCACAGAAAAGGAATACGAATGAATGTGCATACATTAGACTAAACAGTCCTCTCGAGGCTTTCTGTGGCAGCAGAGGAGAGGTGGCTCTCCCTCCATCGAAGTGATCTTCCCTTATTCCTACCACAAAATCCAGCTATTTAACCAACCTTTTGTGTGGTAAAGTGTCAAATGCATTCAGTAGTCCAGACGCATATAATCCATCAATCATTCTCTTTTGTTGCAAACGGAACTGACTTTCTCATAGAAGTCTAAGAAGTTTGTTATGCATAAGCTTCCTCTAGATCCATGATGCCTCTAGCTTAGGTAGTTTCTCCTTCTTTAGTAAACATTCATTTGTTTTCTGATTGTCTCTTCCAGTGTTTCACACACCACACTCATCAGAGGGACTGATCCGTAGTTCAGCACAATTTCCCAATCTTCTTTCTTAAAGAAAGGTGCGACATTTATTACCTTCCACTCCCTTGGCACTCTCAGCGACATATTGAACAAATATTTCAAGCTACCTGTCGAGCGTATCTGCTCACTTCTTTAGCACATAAGAAAAACTTTATAACTGTGTGTGTGTGTGTGTGTGTGTGTGTGTGTGTGTGTGTGTGTGTGTGTGTGTGTGTGTGTGTGTGTGTGATTGCTATAGGGGTGCGACGAATAAGATGTTATAAACGAGATGAGCAAGATGAACATGTATGCGGATGAGTGTGTTGTGTGAATGGTGCATGGATGAGATGGGTAAACGGGTAACTGTTTTTTAATGACGTGTGAGAAATAAAGATATTTTGAAACGACAGGCTTGTGAATCTGACGGGCGTTGCGACAGAACAGAACATAATGGGCATGTGGATGAATCTGTCTGTGATGGATGAATGAGTATGATGAGTGTGGGTAGATGGACCAGCCAGACGGGAGGGCATTGTTATGTGAATGCGTTAGTTTGTGGTTATGCTGGTGTACTGTATGAGGGGCGTGTTGATGTGTCTAGATGTCAGGGTGTGTGGATATTTTTTTTTATGCTGTGGCTTCAAGTCACAAACAAAATGAATTCACTGAAGCCGGGACTAAAATGAAATATGAAAATAACTGAAATGATAAGGGGAATATTCTAAGACTATTGATGGGAGACAGAGAATCTGCCTTTCAGAATAAGGAGGATCATAGCTGATCGGGAAGGAATGACTAGTCAAGGAGGTTCCAAAGCTTAGCGGTGTAGGGAAAGAAACAGACGTTGCGACAGCTCACCCTTGAGTTGCCAACGGTCACACGGGAATCATGCGACGTAGTGGCTTACCAAGGATTACGTGGTCTAGGTAACAGCGGGGGGGCACGCATGCAGTCAATTTTTGAGAGCAGAGAGTAGATATCCTCTGTGCATACGTATGGCTGTGGTGTGGATGTGAATAGAATGTGGATATCGCGGTTGAATCTGGTGGGTGTGTGATGGTATTGGTGTGTGGATATGACCCAGGTGTGGATGTGTTAGGGAGGAGGGACGATATAGTAGGCTGGAGGTTTCGATTTAATGACAATGAGATGGACGAACGCACCGAGTGTGTGCATGTAAAGAATGTGTGCACTGAATGTGTCATGATAGAACCCTTGAATGTGAAGGGCATATGTATGTTATGGATGTGCATATATATTACTGGTGAGTGGAAGTGCTGGGCGTGTGGACATAAGGGACTGTGGATGTAATGGGTGTATGGATAACGTGTAGATCCATAAAGTGTGGATGTGACGTGTATGTGGATACAAGGATGTAAAGGTTATGTGGATGTGACTATTCTATGTGGATGTGATGATCATATGGATGTAATGGTCGTTTGGATGTGATGATTATATGAATGTGATGAGTATGTGGATGTAACGGTAATATGGATGTGGTGGATGTGTGGCTATAATGATCGTGTGGATGTGATGGTTGTGTGGACGCGTCGAGCGTGTAGGTACAATGGTCGTGTGGATGATATGAGGTTGTGGGTATAATGGCCATATGTGGAATGAGGTATGTGGCGCAACAGCAAGCAACCTGACACATACTGAGTCAACTGAATTCCTTTATGACATAAGCTGCCTATTTTCCTGTCCGTCCGCCTGAGCTATTTGCTTTGAATATAAATATTTGGCTCGAATACATCCAAATATTCCACTCGCACATGGTGCAAATATCCTCTAATAATACCAGTCAGTGACTGCAGCAGATAGGGTCACTTTCATCATGCATATCAATGATGCACAACGGAAGCTGGTTCACTCATAGTAACGTAAACAGGTCTCGTAGTTATTCTAACGAGGTCTTATAGTTGGTCTACTAACAATACGTAAACTAACGAGGTTTTATAGTCGGTTTACTATCAATACGTAAACTAACGAGGTCTTATAGTTGGTTTACTGACAATGACGTAAACTAACGAGGCCTAATAGTTAGTAAACTAACTAACGAAGGATTATAGTTGGTTTATTCACATAACGTAAAAAAGGTCTTTTGGTTATCTTACTCACATAACGTAATGTAGGGAGGTCATATAGGTAGTGTAAACAGTAACATAATGAGCATTGAGGTCTTATGATTGCTTAATCACGTAAACTAAAGAAGTCTTATGGTTCGTCAACTCACAATAACGTAAAGTTACGAGTTCTTATCCTCAAACACCCTGACTGCTGTTGTTGCATGACATGCATGATCAATACTTTAATAACAGATCCCCTACAAAGTGTTGACCACTGTCACCAGACACAACACAACCACGTGTGTGGGGGAAGAGACGTGATGACATGCAGGCGATGATGCCACTGGTATGACACAGTCACGTCAGTAGATCATGTCACAAGGGGATTCCTTCAACAGTATCTCTGGTGAGATGCGATACGACAAGGGGGTGTCAAGATGCATGCTGGTGTGTAGATTAATAAATAGATAAATGAATAGATAAAGAACGGTTTATCGAACGCATTAAGCCAGTCAGATGAAAATACACAGTTAAGGAATTATATGACTGAGGGATCATAGTTGTAACTAGTAAATTAATCACAAAAAGCTTAAGATCGAGGTGGGCTGGATACATCTGCGCTTTGGATAAGCACATGAGTGATATCTATCTACATTATACAGCAAGTTTTACAAAACAAATTCTTATGGTTTCTACAAGATACAATTAGTGGTGACATATTGAACATCACGTGATGGAAAGCTACATATTGGTTGAATTACAGTCGTATTGTGTTGACATACATTATGTATTTAATGGTAGACATTAAGTTCACATGCTGGTTCAACTGCAGTAATACTGTGTTGACATACGTATTTGGTGCTGCACATTAAGTGTTGTAAAGTTACAAACTTGTTGAACTGGAGTAACACTGTGTTGACATACGTGTGTAATTGTGAGCATTAAGTGATGAATATTTTCACGTTGGTTGTGTTACAGTAAAACATTACTTGGCATACACATAACCGTGGTAAAACGAAGCTATTTGCTTGCTTAGCTGTGCACGTGTTCATGGATTGTGCATGACATTTTCAGTTGTAGGTAGAGGATGATTCTTGTATGTGTACGAGCGCTGGTTGGTACAACAAGGTGATTGTGGTCATGGACGTCGGTAAGGTGATCGCCCCTCTGACCCTCGAGGATATTGTTATTGAATCGCTGAGGTCAGCTGGGTCACAACTCCTGTGGTCAGCTGGATCACAGCCCCTGTAGTCAGCTGGGTCACCACTCCTGTGGTCAGCTGGGTCACAGCTCCTGTGGTCAGCTGGGTCACAGCTCCTGTGGTCAGCTGGGTCACAAATCCAACCATCGGAGGGCAGAAGAATATGCCAGTGTCATGTTGTTTTGCACTGAGGCAACGGTAGCTCTGGCGTTAGCCTCAAGACACACTCTCACTGAGTTACTGGTAAAGGTATCTGATAGGTACATCTCCTTCACAGTTAAATTCATTTGAGGTAGACAGACACTCATCCTGTGGGCGGTAGCGCTGAATGATTACAGGGGTCACCAAGGGTCTTAGAAGCCATTGGGTTAATATTACATAAGATGTTACAAAGTTGATGCATTATACAGACCTCATTACATACATAAATTCAAATGGTAAGTGTCACCGGCTAGATGCAAAGGTGGATACAAACTTAACATTTCAAGTATCTTGTTATTCACAATAAAATGTTGCGACATTTCTTGCGTTTTTTCAAGACCTATTCCTAAAATGTCCCATTGCTATACCTTCCAAGGCACAGTTGTCAAGTTTGTGTCCAGATCTCTGGCTACAAACTTTACAGTTCACATGATTAACATCTGCAGACAAACTGAAGCGCCAATATTACCTATAGCCCAACCTTCGTCTAGCAATTACAGCATCTTGTAATCTGCTGATCTAATTACTTTTTCCATATCCATGTTTCTTTTGCACATTTTACTGCGATGGAAAATGTTTCTACTTGTAATCATCTAAACTCGTCTACTTACTTCAAAGAAGTCAGTTAGTTTCTTTATGATTACAGTTTTGAGGCTTGTAGATGACAACTCAAAGCTGTTTTCAACACTTTCTTTATATAGTACAACTTTGGGTCAAGCATCATCTTTGTCATATTCATGGAGGCCTATATAAGAGGGAATCTATAACAATATGATGTTCTATCTTGACCAATAATGTTTGAATATTTGTCTCTAACTTCAGAGGCCAACATTTAGCAGCGAGTTCTACCAGCTCAAGAGCGATAAGTACAGCAGACAATTCAGTTCGCAGCGCAGATGTTCAGTTGTTTATTTTTCTCTAATCTGTACCATTGGGCTGGATCACAATGGCAGCACTACCTACCCTCCCAGTGGCAAAGCTAAGAAAGCCCTCACTATAGATGCACTGAACTATGTTATTGTCCGTCTGGAGTTTCTGTATACGTTCAAGAGCGCTTGTCTTGGCTAAGTGTTGAAGATGAAGATTGTAATTAATTAGTTTCTTTGGTGGATAAGTAGGTGTAGTGATGTCAAAAGGAGTTATCCGCCAGGGAGGCAAGAAATGTTGCCGCTTCCTAATTTTATACTAATTACGTACACCAAACATTGTCATGTGGATGACTGTTATTTGGATCCATTTAGATTTGCTTGTGCCATGGCATATATGGTTGTACAATGCTTGAGAGACAACACTATCTGGATTACCACGCAGAAGTTTCAGTCATGTCCTGAGATTGTTCTCACCTTCCGCATGTTAAGTAATTAGGTTATCTTTTTGCAGCTAAGCATGATTCTTAAAGCTTCATCATGTATAATTTCAAGTCTTCTAATACCTTTGCTGTTATGTTGCATAAAATCTGGTGCGTGGTAATCTACTAGAAACCTTAACACGCTAAATACATCATCTTAACAATGCTGATATTTGCACCATAACTTGGGCTGTACCATGCAACACATCTAAGAGCTCTGAATCTATCTGTACATTATCGATTTAGTTTCTGCACACCAGATGCCATACATGGGAGTGAGACACCAGGATATTTACAGAAGGAGACAGAGTCAAATGAGTTTTGCATTAATTTTCAACTTAGATGGTCAGCTCCTCTACCGTTACCGACCCGTTTATTGAAGATTTTGGTTATGTCTGCAGGAATAATACTGACACACGGCCTATCCCACCGAGGATTGGACGAGGTCAGTGTGTGTGTGTGTGTGTGTGTGTGTGTGTGTGTGTGTGTGTGTGATAACTATTTATGTGTTACGGGGAAAGAGTTTTACACTCATGTTGCTCCTTCTCTTGACCTTACATATATGTACCATATCTTTGCCCCTGTGTGCGTAAGTAAGCATATGTTTATATATACATACACATGCACGTATGTATATGCTGACGTATGTATATGCTGACGTATGTATATGCTGACGTATGTATATGCTGACGTATGTATATGAATGAGTAATTGTTGGACGCCGGAGTTTGGGATGATGTGTTGATGCTCCGGCGTCGAGGCTAATCCTCGCCGTCAGATCCCTGAAGGGAGACCTGCTAAGTAAATGGACCAGGATGAGGATGGATGAGTGAGGCCGACGGGCACCAAAATAGCGGAGCGTTCTGACAGATTCTGTTTGCCAGTGGCTCCCACCTAGACTCCTAGCTGCGCTGCCGGCCGGCCGGCCACTCGCTCGCTCTAACACGCGGGTTTCAACTGCCGTGGTGCCAAACTCGCTAGCACAACTGAGAGAATCTCCTGGGATGGCAAGAATAAATATCGCCGAGGTTTGGCAAGATCAAGTTCCTAACAACTGATGAGTTCGCGTGGGCTGGCTGTGACATTGCTGCTCTGAGGGGGTAATGGATGGTTATCATTGCCTCATCTTTTTATAAGCCCCAAAGAATTATTTCCATCGTGATCAAACTGCCCGAGACGCGGAGGTTACCCATTCCTACAGAAGGGAAGTCACCTCAGGAAAGAATCTTCACGAACACAAAGCAGAGCGTCACATCTATCACGAAGAAGAAATGGTGATATTTGACTATGCTTGCTTGAAGGCAAGACGCCCCGCGATAAATCAAGCGGTTGAATGAGGGACCCAACGTGGCGTGTGTGTACTGGTGTGGTGGGGGAGGGACTTCGTGAGGTGAAGGGGTGGCATCGTGTCCGCAGGTCGTGTGTGTAAGAGAGAGAGAGAGAGAGAGAGAGAGAGAGAGAGAGAGAGAGAGAGAGAGAGAGAGAGAGAGAGAGGTGGGTGGGGAGGGCAGGAGGAGGGAGGAGTTCACATGCCTTGGCTGGGATGAGGAAGGACATCTCTCAACGCTGGGTTAGTGTATGGTGACGCGGTAAGGAAGCGACTGAGAGCAGAAGGGACGGGTTTGTTCTGGGAAGACAGAGCGGATGGACAGTTATAGGGGACAGACAAAGTCAAAGGCAGTTAAGGGACAATAAGAGAATTAAGAAGAAACCTCTAGTGATGTAAGAGACGACCGTGTTCTGAAATCATGATATACTTTGAGACGACATACAAGCAGCACTAGTTAGGTTTTCGTAGGGATAATATCTACATAAAACAGCTTCCCTCGTAACTACCTTACCTGCACAAACAGATACTCGGACGAAAGGCAACGCAACACCAAAGATATATATATATATATATATATATATATATATATATATATATATATATATATATATATATATATATATATATATTACTCTTTATACTCCTACCCCAGCGAGATAACTCTCGGTACATGCGAACCAGGGCTTTACTTGCATAGATTCATTTTCTAGCTGTCATTTAACGTGTACCGGAACTAGGGTCTAGTATTGATGGCCAATCCCCACTGGTTACCTAGCTTCACTTACCCTGATCCAGCCCAATTGTAATACGTCCTCCCCCGCATACCACTCGGGTCGATTTATTCTATCCCGTGCACGCCTCTCATCCCCCTGAATGTTTAGGATCCGACACTGCAAAGCCTCTTTCACTCCATCCTTCCATTTCCATCTCCTCCATTGCTTCCTCTACTTCTGCCACGTAGATCCTCGCAGTAGCCAGTCTTTCTTCGCTCATCGTCTCCATATGTCCAAACCGTTTCAGCCAAGCCTGGTCAGCTCCCTCAGTTCGACTGCACTTACTAAATATGCAAACAAACGTACCTGAGTAATGCACGCATACCAAAAAACATATATACGTACATAGAAACTTACATACACACCCAGACATTCTACACACACTTCATGTACGCATACCCATCCATGCATATCACACACACACACACACACACACACACACACACACACACACACACACACACACATCAATGATTTATGCCAAGTTAACACAATAATGATAAGGATTATCGGGCCAGGAAGCCCTTGTGTTCGTTCAGTAAACAATGACTGACATGACTGATTGTGTTCAAATGTTATTCAAATGCAAATTGTTTACAGCTTATTTGATTTTATTGTTATCATCAACATGTATATTGTCTCAATATAGCTCTATAGATAATATTTCTATCTATTCTATCATTCTTATGAGTCCGCGGGAAAATGAAATTCGATAAGTTCCCAAGTGCACTTTCGTGTGACAATCACATCATCAGGGGAGATACAAGAAATACAACGGTCAGTTGATATACGACTAAGAGACGTAGCTAGGACGCCATTTGGTAAACAAGTGACTATCATTATGATCTTCCTTGTATAAGGACTAAGGCTGCTCCCCTCCTGCCTTCATTTTCTCGAGTATTTCCAGTGAAATAATTCTCTTTCATGTTTATATCTTGTTTTTTCGTCTATTAATCCGTTGCTCTCATTCCTTTTGTGTCATTCCGGCCTTTCTCTCTATTTTCTTTACCACACAGCTCATCACATACCACAGTTTTTATAGAACTGCGAGGAATTTTCACACTTCGTTTTATCTCGTGATCTGCAGGAGAGAGACGGAATGTGAGGTAAGGCACCATGAAGAGGAAGGTAGGTGGCTGGCTGGGACCAAAACTTTCTAGTCTGTAAAATTCGTTGTCTTGTTACGTTGTTTTTGATATTAACTCATCATCTACTGGTATTAACTCATCATCTACTGGTATCAACTCATCATCTACTGGTATTAACTCATCATCTACTGGTATTAACTCATCATCTACTGGTATTAACTCATCATCTACTGGTATTAACTCATCATCTACTGGTGTTCACGTATGAAGGTTTTACGGTAGAGTGATCTGAATTCTCAAAGAAAACCTGTACAATTTCATGTCATTTACTAAAATTAGTTTCATGTACACGTATCTGAATGTTTTGACTCCTGGTTTGTGTCATTCTACGTCTGCTAAAAACCATGAGTGCATACAGTGAGTGTACACACATATACACACGTACAAACGTACGACAAAGTATACACGACCCTTCCCACCACACGCACAATGGCTGGCTCCACATATATATAAGCGCAGGTAGCTGTGACCACTACCACGGCGTCCTTTCTGAACGTAAAATCTTCGCTTGAGATACACACATTAAACTTCTGGATGCAAGGGTCGTGAAGAGAAAGGTTTCAATAAAACGTGAACCTTGACTTGTATGAGTGCGATGGTAACTACGGCGATGGCGAGGAGCAGCGGTCGGCGCGCCAGAGAGGAGCCGTAGGGAATATATCGTCACCTGACGCCACTTGACTGCCGCCCCCGTTGTAGGTCTGTGTTTGCCACAGTGGTCTACGCCCCACCTCATCTTTACTGTATCTAGTCTACGTTAACCGTAATTCACTAGGAGAATCTTGAGACCCACGGACATCACTGAGTCACACACCTGCTCTCATCATCTTGAGGAACTCCTCGAGAATAACATGTTACGTGAAGAAAGATAAGATGAACAAAAAAAGCGGAGGAGAGATGAACTTCAGCTTTTGAGAGAATATAATTATAGAATACTAGCAGCCACTTGCACACGAGCAGCAGCCATCACGCACACCACCCCTGCCAGCTCTCCTCCTGCTCTAGCAGGCTGGCATGACAGCGACGCGTGTACTGCTACTGTTCCGACACGCGTGCCAGCGTGGCTCCACTCAGAGAGATTGGGACTGTTATGCCCGCCAAGGGTCAGCCAGAGCCACATGGAGGCTACTACACCTCTAAGGCCAGTGTGTGACACATACACACACACACAGACAGACAGACACACACACACACACACACACACAGACACACACAGACACACACACACACACACACACACACCAGGTTCATATTGATAATGTTATTCACTGGGTCACGGCGGGAGGCAAGGGCAGGAGAGACGCACAGCGTCGCGTGCGGCAACAGGTGAGGGCGGCATGTCTCGCGCGCGCTACCTGCTTGTGAGGGAAATAAAGTTTTGTTTGTGACTATAAAGACCGCGGGGAACTTAATGTCTCTGTGTAAGTATGCGAGATTCTCTTCTCTCTGTTTTTCATTTAAGAAGAAGATCAAACCATCGGAATGGCCGAATAAAAAGTATTTTGGTAAACTGATGATGGGAATATATTCGCAGGTCTGTCCTTTGCTGCACCGCTCCTCCCACACCATTCAATACGCAGCACAGGGAAAATGTTGGACATTTTTCCTACCGCAGTTAGGGAATCAGTGACGCCGTGTTTCCTATGTTCACTGTGGCATATAAAATCAATCATGCCAACGTTCTCGTACAGGTGAAGGGTAGACAAGTGTATATAATTTAGGTTAGAAGTTTTATATTCAGATGTGAATATGTGTATAAGTGTTACCGGGCTCCCCCGACTCGGGATTACACCGCGAAAGAAAAGGCTCCTTAGGCGAGGCTGTATCACTGGGAGTACAATCTCTTCCTAGAACTTATCACTCCAAAGGAGTTCTCATTTCCCTACTACTGTGAATAGCACAGTCCGAGGAACACCTGGACTTTCTCATAGAAATTAGTCTTGTGATAATCGTAGATAAATGAATGATATTGCCAGAACGAGAGTCATCAAGTTCCGAAGTCGTGGTCACTCATGCAAACTACACTTCCCCACACGAAGTGTATTTGTGTCAAGTATATTGTTGTGATGTGAAGGACATCTAGTGTCATATGTCCGAACCTGACGCACCTCCGGCCACCTCACATCACGAAAATCTCATCTGAGATGTATAGTTCCTTACACTGGGAATCTGACGCCAGAATAACTAAAGTTCCTTAGCCGTAGTTAATGAATGTTCAGTTACTTTAACATGAGTTAGTACATGATATCTTGTCAATGTTTGTTGATGAAGATATACGAGGGCAAGGGGAACACATACTTCCATAGTATCATTATCATCATCATCAACTGTGACAACCATATGTAAGAACATTTTTGGACCTCCGTTGCTGAATGTGATGCATTTACGAGCCACCCGGTATCGGGAGCATAAGTTCGAATTCTGGATGCGGCAGTTGGTCCACAGTCATCCTAGCTGTTCATCCTCCCATAAGCGTTGGTCGAAAAACTGGGTACCTGGCTGAGGCTAAGGCATGTATAGCGTCAGTGAGATGGCTTTGACTACGACCATAGTTACCCGTACCGCCTCAGTGAACATTGAAAAAATGCCCCAGACTTTTCGTCAAACTTTTTCTTATTACCAAACATTCTATTGTCAACAGTTTTCTTTTCTTGGATAAACATAACTTGTAAGAATATAGAGATTTATTTTTTCCCTTTGTTCTCTCACGCATTTATTTGTTTTGAGTTTCGAGGTGGCGTTCCTTTAGATATCTGAAAACATCTCGCAGAACTAAGAAACGTCGACCAATCGAAACATCACAAATAGATTTTTTCAAGATTTTGCAGTTGATAACGAGCGAGACATCCACACTAAATTGATCAGCAAAAATCAGGCCTTCCTTACACTCTTCCTGTCCACCAGAGAGCCAGAGCGATTATGATCACTGTGCTCCGGTGTTCGCCTCTGTACATGCTGAATTTTCATAGTTAATTTCGATATGTGACGCCACAACCGGTGTTCAAAGCATGAGAGACCCGAGCGTCGAACCTGAAATGTCTGCAAGCATTGTATGCATATTTGCCCTGCCGCTGTGGCCCGTCGTGTGCATAAATTACCACCAGACAAGACGTGTGCACATTAACCTCTGTCTTCTCTTGTCCTCCTGGCCTGAATGACTAAAAAAAAAAAGTTAAACTTTACAAAAACAGATGAGAAAGTCATGACGTGCGCTCCTGTGAGCAGTCTCCAAGCTCATCCCTCGCGAGGGCAGCACAGACACACATACACACACACACACACACATAGACCTAGGACACATGGGGTCCTGCACACAGCGATTACCGACGTCCGTCTGTGCTAATGAGGGCGCCTTGGTTGGGAGTCATGTGCCACGTGTTGGCCTTGTACAGCACGGTACACAGACCTCGCGTGTCGCTGATGCTATCTCTCCCCTGCTGAGGAAAACGCGCCCACACACACACACACACACACACACACACACACACACACACACAGGTGGAGTGAGGGAGAGTGAAGGAAAGACGCCAGAAACGGGAGAAGTGAAATACGAGAGGGAGGTAGAGCGAGATAATGAAGGTTCGAATCAGAAGGCAGAAGGCTAACAGGATATAGGAGGAGATCAAAACGTAAGGAAGATGGAAGAAAATAACTAACAACCAAGACATTAGTGAGAAGAGAGAGCAAGAGACAGCTGGGGAGAGAGAGTGACACAGAGCCAGACGCAAAAACACTATCCGGGGGCCTTGTGCGGCGCGGCGTGCAGACACCAACAGCTGAGCTGAACAAGACGAGCAGCTAAAGCAGCAGTAGAGTAGTTACTGTGATACCAGGGTAACTCAGCAACACAGATCACTAAGTAACAATACTTCTCACTCATGATTACCATGGAACAACATGAGTATATCCGAAACAATATGAAAGAAGAAGGGAAACACACCAGACACCACAGATAAGGAATGATTACATTTTGTTATGATTAAGACAACTGTTAGAGGGTGTACACTGCTCCCCTACCCTCTAGTGAAGACCATTTCAGCTCTGGAGTCTAAGTAGGATTAGGGCGGGCGGTAGAAAACGATGACACACGAATGTAGAAACCGTAGATATATGGCCGATAGTCGCTTATGTTTTTAAAAGATTCAGAAAGGAAGACTGAGAGATACTTGCTACAACACAGATGTATAACACGAGAGAACACCAGTTTGATATAACGCAAGAGAACACCAGTTTGATATAAGACGAGCGAACACCAGTTTCAGAAAATAACACGAGAACATATATTAAGATAATTTCAATTTATGAAACATTTCTGCTATATCAACTATAGGCACTACTACCACTACTGCTATTATTATTTTTACTGCTACTGCTACTATCATAAGTGCGACTACCACTACTACTACTACTAACACGGCAGCGATACAACACAGGTAACATGGTAGCGCTCAATCGTAGGTAAGACTACAACCAGGTAACATAGCAACACCACAACATAGGTAATATGGCAGTGCTACAATCCAGGTAACATGGTGTCACTACAACCCAATTAACATGGCAGTGTTACAACCCAGGTAATATGGTAACACTGTAACACAAGTAACACGGCAGTTTTACAACCCAGGTAACATAGTAACACTGCACACAGGTAACACGGCAGCACTAGAAGGCAAGCAACATGACAACATTAAACAGGTGATATTGAGAATCTAGTAATTATGATGCAAGTGCAAAGGATTGTGACTTGTTTGACAACGATATAGCACAGGTAATGGGGAGGCTAACAAGAGTTAAGCACAGGTAATAGGGAGACTGAGAATACTGAAGCACAAGTGATAGGGAGAAAATAGACAGGGAGACTTAAAACACCGAGGCGGAATTGACAGGGAGACTGACGCCTATGAAGCACAGGTACTGAGAGAGAGAGAGAGAGAGAGAGAGAGAGAGAGAGAGAGAGAGAGAGAGAGAGAGAGAGAGAGAGAGAGAGAGAGAGAGAGAGAGAGAGAGAGAGAGAGAGAGAGGCTGTAACAGGTGGAAGGCGCCAGCTATATGTGCACGTAGTCGCCATACTCTGGCATCCAGTGAGCCGTTTCTATTAAGAAAACACGGAGGCCAACTCTGCCTTTCTTTGGTAAAGTCGGAGAGACGCAGGTGATGCGAAGCATTGACTTGTGGCGTTTGATGTTCACATATCTTGCCATCAAAGCCTCACTCCGGCAACACTTGCCTTCTTCACGTTCAACTTCCTATGTGAGCCTTTCAAAGGCAGACGTGGATGGGCCTTTTATCATAAACAAGATGCACCTGTAGCAACACTGGTCTTATACCGCTGCTGCATATATATATATATATATATATATATATCTTTTTTTTTTTTTTTTTAATTTTTCCAAAAGGAACAGAGAAGGGGGCCAGGTAAGGATATTCCCTCAAAGGCCCATTCCTCTGTTCTTAACGCTACCTCGCTAACGCGGGAAATGGCGAATAGTTAAAAAAAAAAAAATATATATATATATATATATATATATATATATATATATATATATATATATATATATATATATATATATATGGGAAAGCGTAAATGTATCGTGCCACCCTTGCACCGTCTGTAGCACGATAGTGATGAAGGAATTGTAACTACGTGCTGACGTAACTACGTCCTGCACGTAACTACGTGCTGACGTAACTACGTGCTCACGTAAAGCCAGGTATATACGCCTGCCTTGTGAGGCCTGCAGGCCGCGGGCGTGGTTGGGGACAGAGGGCAACCCACAACAATACAATGACACACGCGCAGGTGCCGGAAAGTAAACAACACTCGCACTCCATCGGATGCATTAGGGCTGAGCTCTATAACCTTCAGGTGGGGTTGTATGTTGTGGGTCAGAGATGCTGTGTGTCTACCTATGCCTCCCTCCCACAACACTTCTTCCCCTGACGTTAGATCAAGTACACAGAGGCTATCAAAACAGAACCTAATTCCTGAATTTCGTTTAGATAACCCTGGACAACACACACGCAACACTTACTACTTTTCCTGAAGCTTTTATTTATTTCAGAGAAGAGATGAAGGTTTGGGAAGGTCGACATTACAGGATCACCTAGCGTTCTCTGGCCTTCAGTACTACATGAGATAAAACTCAAGATCCGCACATAACACGTACCTGCTTCACGTACACTCTCGGCCATGGCACTCCGCTGAGGTGGCTTGTGTTAGCGGCAGATACACGTGGAAATGTCCGAAACAAATTCGTAAATCAAGGAGCTAATGTGGCTGATTACGTACAGAGAAACTGTGATGATACACATCTTAAAACAGGGTTAACTAATCTACGAGGAGCTGATATCTGCCTTAATATGTATGTTTTCAGACCCTGATAAAGAGATGCATATGATCATCATTTTAGAAAGTAGGAAAATCATTATCCTTTTGTGAATGAATGGTTCCTGCATGTCTCTCTCTCTGTGTCTATATAATATGTGAGTGTGTATTTCCTAGTGTCTGCATATGTCTGTCTTTTTCGTTCATCTAGGTTTGCATGATTTAAAAAAGATCGCGATATAAGTGATAATGACAGAACTAACTACGAATATAAGTAATGATGACAGAACTAACTACGATTATAAGTAATGATGACAGAACTAACTACGAATATTAGTAATGATGACAGAACTAACTACGAATATAAGTAATGATGACAGAACTAACTACGAATATAAGTAATGATGACAGAACTAACTACGAATATAAGTAATGATGACAGAACTAACTACGAATATAAGTAATGATGATAGAACTAACTACGAATATAAGTAATGATGACAGAACTAACTACGAATATAAGTAATGATGACAGAACTAACTACGAATATAAGTAATGATGACAGAACTAACTACGAATATAAGTAATGATGACAGAACTAACTACGAATATAAGTAATGATGACAGAACTAACTACGATTTCAATTTTCGGATTTCTCTGGGCGAGCTCATCGTCTTTCCTCGTAAAAAATGTTTCTGTCGCTGTACATGGCAAAGGTAAGTGATGTGGATATGGAAGCAGATATCCACTCCTCCGTCAAGACTTATCTCTCTATCTAGCCCCATGGTCCAATGGTCCTTGTTCTAAGAATATTCACGCACGGGATCTGGCTATCGCACTTGTAAGAACTCTCCTTCCTTTGACTCATACATTCACGCTTCATCTTCATTCAGTATCATTACAGAATCTGTGAGGCGAACGACCATTTTTCCCTCCTGGCTGGTCTTTCTGGTCATTAGCCTACAATGTCTCTGATGATCTCGGTAGAACTACCCTTATCTCACTGTACCATAATGACGATTTTATAATTCTTTCTCTAACTGATAAAGCAACTTGTCCTGGGTCTTGCTGTTTCTCTAGCACTTTTGTGTCTCATTCCGACATTTACTTACTCCTCTTTCAAACACCTCCCACTCGTCCTATTCTTCCCCTTTGTCTGGGAACTTTACATGGGCACAACTTGATCGGAAAAAAACCCTGTTCTAAGCGTTCTATCTTTCGTTGTAATGCTCTTACTTCTACTGTTTCCAAAGCCTCTGAACCTCTCCTTAACCTCCGCTACCTCCAACCTGGAACATCACACTCTCCTCGCTGATCACCAGCACGGTCCTTGCGTGGACAGATCTAACGGTGACAGCGTTTACTGTGTTACTGATGTCTGTTCATACTTTACGGGACACTGAGAAATCTCATGTTGAACATCAGGATAACTCAAAGGATTTTGACTGGGTGTGGCATATTGGTCGCATCTCCAAGTTTCCATCTTTCGGATTTCTTCACTTACTCTGTGGCAGCGGTGATGATGGTGGTAAAGTTAATGAAAGTGTTATTAATGTTGTAATGAATAATGATAACGATACAGTTACTACTGCTGATGATGATAATGATAATAATAATGGTAGTAATGATAATAACAATAATGATAATGATAATAATGATAATAATAATAATAATAATAATAATAATAATAATAATAATGATAATAATAATGGTAGTAATGATAATAACAATAATGATAATGATAATAATAATGGTAGTAATGATAATAACAATAATGATAATGATAATAATGATAATAATAATGGTAGTAATGATAATAACAATAATGATAATGATAATAATAATGGTAGTAATGATAATAACAATAATGATAATGATAATAATGATAATAATAATGGTAGTAATGATAATAACAATAATGATAATGATAATAATAATGGTAGTAATGATAATAACAATAATGATAATGATAATAATAATAATAATGATAATAATAATGGTAGTAATGATAATAACAATAATGATAATGATAATAATAATGGTAGTAATGATAATAACAATAATGATAATGATAATAATAATGGTAGTAATGATAATAACAATAATGATAATGATAATAATAATGGTAGTAATGATAATAACAATAATGATAATGATAATAATAATGGTAGTAATGATAATAACAATAATGATAATGATAATAATGATAATAATAATAATAATGATAATAATAATAATATAATAATAATAATATAATAATAATAATATAATAATAATAATAATAATGATAATAATAATGGTAGTAATGATAATAACAATAATGATAATGATAATAATGATAATAATAATGGTAGTAATGATAATAACAATAATGATAATGATAATAATAATGGTAGTAATGATAATAACAATAATGATAATGATAATAATAATGGTAGTAATGATAATAACAATAATGATAATGATAATAATAATGGTAGTAATGATAATAACAATAATGATAATGATAATAATAATGGTAGTAATGATAATAACAATAATGATAATGATAATAATAATGGTAGTAATGATAATAACAATAATGATAATGATAATAATAATGGTAGTAATGATAATAACAATAATGATAATGATAATAATGATAATAATAATGGTAGTAATGATAATAACAATAATGATAATGATAATAATAATAATATAATAATAATAATAATGATAATAATAATGGTAGTAATGATAATAACAATAATGATAATGATAATAATAATGGTAGTAATGATAATAACAATAATGATAATGATAATAATAATGGTAGTAATGATAATAACAATAATGATAATGATAATAATGATAATAATAATAATAATAATAATGATAATAATAATGGTAGTAATGATAATAACAATAATGATAATGATAATAATAATGGTAGTAATGATAATAACAATAATGATAATGATAATAATGATAATAATAATGGTAGTAATGATAATAACAATAATGATAATGATAATAATGATAATAATAATAATAATAATAATGATAATAATAATGGTAGTAATGATAATAACAATAATGATAATGATAATAATAATGGTAGTAATGATAATAACAATAATGATAATGATAATAATGATAATAATAATGGTAGTAATGATAATAACAATAATGATAATGATAATAATAATGGTAGTAATGATAATAACAATAATGATAATGATAATAATAATGGTAGTAATGATAATAACAATAATGATAATGATAATAATGATAATAATAATAATAATGATAATAATAATAATATAATAATAATAATAATAATGATAATAATAATAATAATGATAATAATAATAATATAATAATAATAATAATGATAATAATAATGGTAGTAATGATAATAACAATAATGATAATGATAATAATAATAATAAACCACTGGTGAATGACACTTCGACTGGGACAATCCTTAAAAGTTCTCTGACAGTTTGTCATAAAATCTGAGTTATCATAGTTTTTCGGATTCGTTAGGTATTCTCTTAAATTTGCGCTTATTTTCCAGCGTTTCACTGACATAAAATTGAGTGCAAAATAAAGCTTGTCCTGGACTCTTCATTGCTTTGATTGTTCATTGCTTCAGTTCGATGGTTCGCTCGCACCAACGCTTCACCCGCGGACAAGGAGCTTTGTGTCGTATGTTTTGTGGATATTAAATTATACGAAAAAAAAATTAAACATCATCTTTAGGACTTGTGGACCACATACCCTCACTCTCTGCATGTGGCCCAAACGTGAAGATTCTCGCAGTCAGCGAGAGGTCAGAACAGCTATCCTCGAAAACAAGTTGTAAGGCAAGAAAGAAGTCTGAATGGTGGCGCCTACGAGATCAGAAACGGTAATGCGAGGCAAGAAGAAAGCTTGTGTACCCAGCGTAGACCATGCGCACCCATGATGTCCGAGAGGCTGTGGGTGTACCAATTTGTTATACAAAATTCTCCTTCATTTATAAGCCAAAATCACTACTAAGTTAACCTGTCTCTTGGTGGATCCGGAGAGGCTGTTATTATTATCATTATTCCCCTAAGTCTCGCAAACTATAAAGGAAATTAGAAAAGAGGAAAAATTGTCTTGATATTGTTCATCTGTTTTAAGATCGAAAGACTTACAATCAACACCTGCATATTTCACTGGTGCGTCTTCAACTTCAATGCTCTGGCCAGTTTAGGTCGCGACTACTTGAAAAAAAAAATCCTAACTTTATTAACGTTTTCGTCTGGTGAAGCGAACTTGAGCTGTACCGGCGTAAAACATTTTTGTGTTTCTATATTCCAATTCATGGATAAAACATTTCTCGATCCGTCCCTCACTGCTTGTAGCATTGGCCGTCACTATCGCAATGCGACAAAATGATCCCATTTGTCGTCCTACAGATGAACCACTGTTTAACCAAATCACATACAGGTAACGTGTGTGTGAGGCCACCGAGCCACCAAGAGGCCTGGGTGTGTGTGTAGCACTACCGGACGGCCATGAGGGTGACGATGGGACACGAAGGAAGCGACGTGTGAGGCGTAGGAACACCGCGGGAGTCCGCTAAGCGAGAGATGATAATCTGAGAGACAAACGTCTTTGGTATCAAGCACGTCAATGTTTACATGATGACAGAAGAACCAAATACATTACGCGACCTGTATATGTTAATTTGTGTAGGTAGATCAGGTGAAATACTGGAGAAATGCGCCCGATGTCCATCATTGGAATTACTCATGGAATCAATGTTAGTTCTGGTCTTGGATCGAAGAACAAACTGGTGGATGTTCGATCCGTAGGTGTAATAATCTCAGATGACCGACAAAAAACCAAAACAAGCAGTGCGTAGACTCAGTGAAAAAGGCGAAGAAAATTCTAAGCATAAATTGTTAGGGTATTCGAATTCACTCTAAGAAACTAACTCTGTACATTTCACTGGTGCGTCCTCATCTCAATGCATACTGCGTTATGTTTAAGTCGCCCTACTTAAAAAAAGAAAATAGCTATAACGGAGAAGTTTAGGCGGCGATACCAACATGATTTCCGATTTCTGAAAAACTGAATCTTACGAAGCCACAAGTGTAGAAGTATTAAACTTAGAAAGGGTTTCGTCAGTATTGAGTTGAGGAGCTGTCGAAGGCTACACCAATGTATATACACTCGTGTTAATAGATACGAACTCGTTGATAAAGTATTACTTCGAGTAAGGCAAAGTGCTACTTCTTCACTAGGAGAGTTAATATAAGAAATGATGTGCCGGTACAGATTGCTGAAAATAACATCAAAGATATGAATAAAACCTTTGAAAAACACAGCATCGGATGTACGACGGATCTTATATTCGCCTCCGCATTCAATACTTCGTACTGAGTCTTTTGTTAATTCCGTCACTCTTACAACTCGATTCTCTTAAGCTTCTCATCTGCTTCAACTATCTCAAAAAACCCTCGATATCATCCGGTGGTCTGACGTTACTTACTTTCCTTCGTATCATCAACTTTGCTCAGCGTTACGGTAGATATTACGGAGCGCAGAGCGGCTGCGTCCTCAAGCCGCCGCAACCTGCGGTCAAATATACGAAGGCTCCGCAGGAATAGCCAGGCGTGGCCAGGCTCGCGGGCGGAACACACAGTGTTGACGGGCTGGTTGTTTGGGCTGTGGGCCTAGCATCTTCCAAGGTCATTCAGACCGACAACTTCAAGATACACTCACTAACTGAAGAATCGCTAACACTGTCTTCAGATGTTGAGGATAATTTCAAGAATACATACTCCCTCAGTGTGTGTATAGCCCCTACGACAATGTTCAACGTGCAGGGTGTTTTCTAAATACCCCAGGACTGGACACGTAGTAATGGTAGACTCACCTTATAGATACCAAGTGAAAGTTTTCATGGGTCAAGTTTCTCCAGAGCAACACTTTCCTTCACCTTTACCTGCTGAGTGTAAATTATAGACGTGATTTCTTTCTCTTTCTCTACTTTCCTGCTTTATATCTTGCTTGTACCTGTAGCAAATGTCCCACAATAATCACCCAGCGCTTTTGAAGACACATCTACGAATCGTGACGCTGGTCAGCGTTGCCATACACGACGGAATCTCAAGTAAACTTTTGCTCTGGTGTGTATAATGTTCTCGACTGTCAAATAAGAACCACAGGCATGTGGCCTGTATCCCCTCCACAGACAGTAAGACTCAACTGGCCAGCGGCTGCCTCGGGGCTGGGCTGCCAGATTTGCTGGCTCTGTTTGGCAAACTAATATAAGAACTTGGCAAATAAAAGCTAAAAATTAACGACAAAAAAACACTGTAGCTGCTAAGCCCTTCAGAAGAAGAAAACGAAAAAAAATAGCTACTTTACGTCAAAGATTATTTTCACTGATAATTATTGATAACACAGCGACACACTCCATTCTGAACAGGTAATGATTCATACTCCATCTATATAATCACTCTACTTAATTATAGTTTTGTGCGTCTAACTTGATATAGAGGTTTCTAGACCACTGATTTATCTGCACTACCATCCGATCTATGTTCTCTCCGTTGACTCCTAACACAGCTCGTTTAGATTTCTTCTTTTTGAATACGTTATATATAACTCACCAACCGCAGCACAGGGGCAGCTCATTACCAGACTCGTGGAATCTGTGTAACACAGCGAGTCTGTGGCCACTCACCGGCTCGCTCTGTGGCCCCTGACTCAACGATCATTACCCACATTAGTTCAAGTTTCTTCGTAATGTTTCTATTTTCTCTGATGCCAAATTTTGCCACCAGGTCTAACCTCACAGAACCTCATGAGGGCTTCTAACAACCCCATGTCTTCCGCAGACTATCCTACACCTACCTCCGACAACCTCACTCATGTCACATACGATGGATAACTTCTGAGTGGTATCTTCACGCATCACAGAACAACTTGACACTACCAACACTGGTCCTTGATATCTGGTCTGAAATGTTACACGCAGAGGGAGTCACGCGCTATACATGCAGAGGGAGTCACGCGCTATACATGAAGAGGGAGTCACGCGCTATACATGCAGAGGGAGTCACGCGCTATACATGCAGAGGGAGTCACGCGCTATACACGCAGAGGGAGTCACCCGCTATACATGCAGAAGCGCTCATGCGCTAGGCACAGTCAAACAAGGGCGCGAACAGACAGAGACAGTAACACTGGCCGAGTGCGTGATAGCAAGTAATTATTCTGGAACTAATTTTGTAGACATGATGATGAGGAGCCACAACATATACACCTATGTGAGGAATCATACTGATCTTCGTGCACGGGGGACGTCAGACGATTTTGTTACATACAACAAGAATACTTTCGGGAACTTCCTCTTTATAACATCTAGTTATGACTTATTATACAAGTGACTTCAGACTTGGTGTGGTGTAACTGTTAGTTGTGATGTCAAGTTTTGTCGCTGGACGCATCCGCCACACGAGCTGTTCGTAGATATACTCGTGCGGACGACCACCGGGAACTTAATACATTAAGTTGCTCTCACTTTACATACGTCCAGAACCCACGTGTCTCTAGCTGTACTGCCTCATGAACCTCAGTGAGGAGGAAATATGTGATAACACAGTCCGGCCATTGCTGCAGAAGGAGGAGTGATGTACTTGTCGCTTGGCGCGGCCGGCCATAATACAGGGACGTCCTGGCGATTGTTATATAGTTACAGTGTTCGTATTTGAAGTCATGCATCACTACGCACGGCCTCCATAACTCTCAGCTTATTCTAGAATATATGATTCAGGTTTTCCCATATATAATAAAGGCTCAAAAAGGTCGTACAACAATAGGGATAGCTGCCTCGCTTGTGGTGGAGAGAGAAAAATATCTTCTTGAGAGCATATGTGTTCAACGTGTGTCTTACAAAATGTGGCTCAGTGTCATTATCCGCTAAATGGCATATGCTCTGAAATCCAGTATCAAATATACGCAAATGACGAACGCTGTCTTGTATTTTCTAGCCGTGTGATAAACTTTGGGTCAGATATGAAAAAGGATGGTCTTATATCCGTCTCTATATTTACAACTCCGTCGTAAGGATAAAGTGGGACTGACGCGTCCAGTGGGTGAGTGGTAAGGGGTCAGGTGACGCCTCTTGTTGCCGCTAGAAGTGGCTGAAGGTTCTGAACCACGTCTGCACTCCAGCCACACCAGGTCTTATGATTATGACGCACAGCCATACACCTCCAGGTCACACCATCTCAACACTTTTACATATTTCCGAAAAATAATATGAATCCAAAAAACACAAATAAAACATTCAGGACAACAGGAAACATCAGTGTCTTAGCATCACGCACCCCGAGTTTTAGTGATGATTTATTTCAACATCCTGAAAACATTTTCTCAGCGATATATTTAAAGAATATTTTCTTGTGAATATTTTCTGATCCAAGTAAGGGTCCTTGTCTTCAAGACTGTGTATAGATGAATCCTGTCTTTAGCTATATTTCAATTACCTGAGAACTTTTGTTTTAAAATTCCTTTTTTGTATCAACGCAAACATGTTATGTTTGGCAGTATCTTTAATGTCTTTCAGCTAAGATAATTTTATTTCAAAGAAACGTATATCACATTTCTGACTACCTTCATTTGTTCTCAAGTCTGTGTAATCATCGCATTAATCATCGTCAGTTTACTAGTAATCATAATTCCCGTTACTATTATCACTGACGTGTAAGTATGTATGTATGTCTACAGCCCCCAGACCATCATCAACACAACCTTACTGACACAGCAATCATGAATGACACAACAATTATGAAAACCAGTAATGTTATTCATCATAATCATTACTGAGGGAACATTCTATATCATGCTATAACATTATCAGCAGTTTTGCATCATCTTTGTCATCAATGTAGACATCAACTGCACTTAGCGGGACACGCAGCGCCATCAACACCACAACTTAATATCATCTTCCATTTCTCTCTCAGCAATCAAGCGTCTCTACGTTTCTCTCACTTTACAACTCCGTCTTCCCTGAAGCTTACATTACCCAGTCCCGATCGTTTCTACCGTCAAGATGAACCTCCTACTTATCAGTAAACATTGCCACCAGAATATCTTGATGCAAGGTAGGATATGGGGTACCACAAGGCAGGTGGAAAGGTGTGGACCAGATGAAGGTCTATGGGTTTTGTAGGGCATTTTGGGGCATGTGAGATACTTAGGGTAACAAGGGAAAATAAGGAAATATGAAAGAGATGAAAGACATTGCAATTCTAAAGGACATTAGCGGACAATGAATCACTTTGAATGAGACAGGCAGCATAAAGTATGAGAACATGAGGAAGACATGTGAGGAGTAGGATGATATTTCGTACTTAATGAGACATGAGACCTACACGGGACAGGTGAGAAACGTGTGGCAAGTGAGGAGATAAAGAGTGAGTAGTGTACGTAGGGACAGTGAGTTGGTATGATATATATCGAAGGACAGTTAACAGTATGTGGTGTAGTATGATGCAGGCTAGGGTTCCTGGACTCTCTGAGGAGTATAGGGCTGGTAAGGGGAGACAGACCATAGAGAGGCACATGTAAGGGGAGACAGACCATAGGGAGGCACATGTGAAAGCATGGGAACTAGACAGAATGACACGATACAATCATGAAGACATGGATCAAATAAAGGAAAGTATGACAGGAAAATACAGAGGATGAAGGAGAAAATAGCAATGCTCGGGGCAAGAAAGGATATATGAGTTTACGTGAGTTTACATGAGGAAGGCAGACAATAGGGGCCTGGTTGGCCCAAGACTTGGTTGTATCGTAAAAAAAAGAAAACAAAAAAAGGAGTTTAACTTGACAAGAAAATGTAATTTCGCCTGGCAGTTTTTTCTTTCTCATTTAAAGCAGCGTGAGGTAGACAGATATGTTTATATTAAAGTTCATAGTGAGAGAAGATAACAGGTTTAGTGAAGCAGAAGTAGGAAGATGAGGAATAGAAAGATGAGGCAAGATATCCACAGCCACATGAGGGTACGAGACGGAAGATGAGGCTCACAGACGTAGAAGGTGGGACTACAGTGGACCACGAAGCAATCAAGGGTTGACGGGGTATGTCAGGAGGTTCACCAGCGGGTACAAGGGTCGAATAGAGCGTGAAAGGTACGGAGCAGAGATGAACCACTGGAGATGAACCACTGGAGATGAACCACTGGAGATGAACCACTGGAGATGAACTACTGAGATATGCGGTGGCAGGTTCTAGGATCCCCAGGCTATAAAGGAGACAATGTGTCAAGTATGGAGGTCACTGGGATGGCGGATACACGAGGCCAAGGAGGGTAATCCCCTGGCATATGGAGGGGTGGGAGGGGAGGGGCTCACGTCCTGGTGGGTAAGGGGGCAAGGGAGGAGGGTAGTGGGTGGGGAGGGGGCGGGGATACCGCAGGTGAGGCGGCCTAGGCGAACACGGGGACAGCGGGGGCGTCTGACACCTACTGAGATGTCTTCACACCCAAGACGTCTCCCACATGCGTTATGGTTTAATAAACGGTTTGTTTCCCAAATACCACAACGCAAGAACTGGTTATAGCACATTCTTCCCTCAGTTCCTATCTCTTTCGCGTCAGTCGACACATTTTCATAACGTTAGTTCACTATGAGGATATCATCACGTGTGTTTTAGTACTTTGATAAGGTACAATCTTGTGCAATGATCGAAAGATACGTTTTCCTTGCAACTTTTAATGTATTCTAAATACGCCATTAGAATTCAGTTCCCCTTGTTAGGATGGAGAAATATATTTGCACAACACTAGTATCTATTTTTCATCTTATTGAATTTGGTGAAATAATAATTCTGTACAATATTATATCCTTCAGCAAATGCGTTACTAAACATGTCAACAAGGCTGTAACATGTTGTCATCTGCACTACATGATTATATCATCCCTGAATATTGTATTACGAATTCCTCATTTACGCGTGGCTTAATCTCCATCACAACGTTTTCTTCCTCCTAGAGAATCATAAACGGAGTGTGACAGCTGAAGACACATCAACGTTACACCAGATATAAAGTAGAGGTCATAATGCGGGGAGACGGCGCGTGGAATGTCCACTCAGTCATGTGTTAAACAGGAAATGTTGCTATGTTCGTCAGCGCGCCACATACACCAACATCCAGACTGACATACAATACAGATGTGCTCACCTTGACTCACTGGCTCCGAGGTGAACGGTGAGAGTCTTCAGGTCGCTGATACGTATCCTTCCTGGGACACAACATCAACAAGGTTTGACAAATTACCGACCAGCGGGTAACTCCCTTGAAATATCCCTGCGATGGAGGCACACACGGACGTCTACAGTTGCGTCAGAAAAGAAGGACGACGCATCCGTCTCCTGCGGGTGAGGAGCGTCCTCTCCTGCGACGAGAACGCAAAGCAGACGTGTGACGATGCGACAAGATGAGGACGTCCACTGCTATGACGGAGAGGAATACATCTGCTACTGTCACAGTCACAGGAAGTCTGTTGCTGCGACAGTTGATGCTGCGACGATTACAGGACGACGTCTCTTCTTCCTGCAGAGGAGGTACCTGTTGCTACGGCAGGAGGAGGAGGAGGAGGAGGAGGAGGAGGATGGCTGCTCCTGAGTCAAGAGAGGACGAAGTCTAAGTCTGCTGTCACAACAAGAACAGCACGTCGACGACAGAACTGACGTCTTCAAGCGTGGCAGAGGACAGAACGTCTTATGGCTAAACTCACTATGGAGGTGGTGGGCGGGTATAGCCTCACGTGGGCGAGTGTGTATACCCGCTCCTACACTTCTTAAAGAGGTATATCTTGCGAGGAAGTGGCGTATCCTCGAGTTTCTACAGCTAAGTGAGGTTACAGAGTGAGATCTTGGGTTATGCTGATCGAGGCTGTCTCGTCGCGATGAGGTAGATAAAGAGTTCGAGGTGACTCTCGGCACTGTCACCAAGCACTGCACATTACTCTCACACCTGCTACCACACTCTGAGGCACCACTGATCACCCACGTCAGCAGTCAGAGTGGTAGCGCCGGTTGCACTGGCAGCGTCCGAGCTGTGGTGCACCGTGTCGAGGATCTCCTGTCGACGGTACCCCCAGGTGGTGGTGGCGGTACTGACGGAGATGACGATGGTGCAGTCGGTAGTGACCGCTGCTACATGATGCTGGCCCTGCATCTGGCCTGCCCGGAGGCTCACTGACTGGTGGTGCCTGCCTGCGCCCCTCGACCCCCGCTGGTTTGTGGCACCCGGTTGCCAACTTCCCCCCGCGCTGCCAGTGTGGCTCCCGCGTGGCACCAGCAGCAGCCACTTACCACCGAGGAGAACGACGCTTCTCGCGCTATGGTCAGTGATGGCGGCGCTACACTCACCACGGCTCTCGCCTAGCTGAAGACTTATTTGATAACGTGTCTAATTTAAGCCGTACTACAGCCACGGCGACGGAGTGATGCCCTCATTGCCTCGCCCGGCGCGTAATCCTCCGCGGAATGATGGTTAAACAATAACTGTGTGGGAAATACGCTTTTCTAAAGTGGATGTGAATTTATGGAGGTACTTACATACTGAGTCACGGTCTTGGCTCCTCCACACACACACACACACACACACACACACACACCAGGTTTCAAAACCTTGTGAATCTTCATCAGGTGGAATGCGAGGTGTGTCCGAGCTAACGCTAAACATTCATTCGACGACCGGGGAAGAAAGGCGTCTATAATTATAATCAAGAACAGCAGCGAGCCACCTGCGTCATCAAACACAACTCGGGCCTGTTTTACCTGACGAGACAAACATTTACAGTTTTAGACACGCCTTTTTTTTTTTGTGAGCAGCATTGCGCGTGTGAGTTACTAAAAGTGCGAGATTATTTCTGAGGCATTGAGAAGCCCACTTTCCTGTAAACAACGGACGGACGCCTCACAGAGTTAAAACCCTCGACTTATCAGTGTTCGGACGACCTTAGATATTGGTAGTGGAGTTCGGACGGTGGGTTGTTTGCTTGTGGTAAGGTTGATGGTACGGGTAGGGTGCTGGTATGGTGGCAGGGTGGTGGTAGAGTGCTGGTATGGTAGCAGGGTGGTGGTAGAGTGCTGGTATGGTGGCAGGGTGGTGGTAGAGTGATGGTATGGCAGTCTGGGGCAGGGTGGTGGTAGATGGTGGTATGGTAGTCTGGGCAGGAGTGGTGGTAGAGTGGTGCTAATTAAAGCCTTCTTATTGTAGTAGATGGTGGTAGTGGGAAACTGATGGCTGGGTAGAATAGTGGCAGTGGTGGTAGAACAACGCTAATTAAAGAGAACATGTGGTGGTAGACAGATGGCCGGGGACGAATGGTGAATGAACAGCTCTTGTGAAAACTTGCTTTTTGGTTGATGAGGAGGTGCAAGGAGGAGACTGGCAGTGTCGATGTTAGTGGTGATCATGAAAGCTTCAGGAGGGAAGCAAGACGTAAGTAAAGGTGGAGTAGACAGGTATGGATTGTAGATGGTCAGCAGGAAAATGTTACTAGATAATAGAATGATGGTGTGGGTAAATTGGTGGAAGAGATAGAAGTGATAGTTTGGGTACGAATGGCGGTGGTAGATTAAAAGCCGATGATGTAGTTTCGGTGGTAGAATGTTGATAGAAGAGCAAAGATTGGTGGAGGACTGGTGCAGTAGGTGCCCTGAGGACTGTTACAAGTCTTGTTGCTCTGAGCGAGAGCGAGTGGTGAATCTACGCTTCAGAGGGAAGGTTTGATTCTTATCAGTCACAACAAACTATGCAGCTCCCTAACTTCATCACTTCACTAACATCATTCATGTGACAATCTCGAGTCCTATAGTCATTTTTGGCTCCAACAATACCAGAGCATTTAGCACCTGGTAATATCAAGACCAATTACCTTGTCACATGCTAACCAGGCAAGATTATCACATACCAACCAGCTAAGATTATCTTTGCCTCTCTTATCAGAGAAAATTCACCACTAGTAAATGTTGTCATACATAAGTGAGTTATGATCTCTCATCACTGCTGTCATACATGAGTTATGATCTCTCGTTACTGATGTCATACATAAGTGAGTTATGATCTGTCACTGTTGTCATGCATAAGTGAGTTATGATCTCTCGTTACTGCTGTCACACATAAGTGAGCTTTGATCCCCTATCACTGCTGTCATACTTAAGTGAGTTATTATCTGTCGCTGTTGTCATATATAAGTGAATTATGCAAAAATTTAATTCCTGTGTCAAGGATCCAAGTTCTCCGTCATTATCGGTCTCCAGAGATGCCAGAGGAGGCACTGATGGTGCCAGTAAAGAGCGGAATCACTTACTGACCTGGAATCACCACGTGCGCACGCTAGTGGTGGGGTGGGGGGTGAGGCATGCACGTGCGTGGGCCCTCTACCTGTGCCTGCTGATGTGCGCACGTGCATCCATTTAGTGAGGAGACGCGTCCATTCTCGTAAGCTGGTGAGTATTTTTGCACAAACCACACAAAAAACCTGGTTTAAAAAGTTGGAGACTATAGGCCTAGAGAGAGAGAGAGAGAGAGAGAGAGAGAGAGAGAGAGAGAGAGAGAGAGAGAGAGAGAGAGAGAGAGAAGTGGGGGGAGAGGGAGGTTCTGTTT